>NC_091291.1:29618540-29918540 GCF_032444005.1 Ranitomeya imitator | reverse complement strand
TGGAAGTCCTGCCTTCGTTTTAATGAGTGTGCTGAAAAGTGATTGTAACGGGGTCTACCAAGCTGGGGTACCTCTTTCAGTACCACCTCGTGTTTCAGGAGGTCCACTCTGCTTTGGCTGGAGTCTGAATGAAGGACGCTGGCTGGAATTGCTTGGTTACATGGGCGCATATAAAAGATCACTGCTTCTCCACGTATTTCCAGTCTGACAACACTTTACTCACAGGACACAGAATGTATCACACAGATACAGAAGGCAGGCCAATAGAAAAGCGGCAGGCCAGACATACATTACAATAGCCGCAGGTGGCCGGAGCCTGCCGATATTTACTGCGGGAATTACAAAGGTGGGGGGCGGACAAAAGGGGAATATCGTGTCCGCTCTGCCCAGGGGCGCAGCCTGTGGGCTGATGCATTAGGGACATGCATCTCACATGGAACCTATTATACATACATATAACTGCACAACGTATTCTGGGTGCTGAGTGGTTCCGTAACACGCAACACGGCTCCCCTTTTCAGTGACGCGATCGGCATACACAGTCTGATCCTTAATGGATTGGTTTGGGGATGACCGAAGTTTATGGGGTTGGTACAAGTTCCATTTGTTGAGTTGGTCCATCCGCGTTACCGTTTTGTTTGCCGGGTCTGTAGTGGATGGTGAAGTCCAGAGGTTGAAGGGCTAAACTCCACCGCAGCAATCTAGCGTTGTCTCCGGAGGCCCGATTAAGCCAGACTAGGGAATTATTGTCCATTAGGAGGGAAAACTGTCGTCAATACAAATATGGTTGCAACTTTTTGAGTGCCCATACTACCGCCAGGCACTCCTTCTCGATGGCCGCATAGCTTACTTCACGGGGCAGTAGTTTCCGACTCAGGTAAGCTACCAGGTGTTCTTGGCATTAACCCACACGATCTGTCGATGCTGTTGTTGATTATCTGCCCGGGCTGCCTGCACGGGGTCTACTTCATGCAGCACTTCCTCCATCTCTTCCACCCCTTGGTTAGTCGTAGCCCCCAATGCCAGGTCAGCTTCGCCTTGGTAGCAGTGTACAGCAGCCCGACTGAAGGTAGCTGTTCCCGCCTTTGGCCACTGGGTATGCTGAGACCGGTTGGGACATTGTCTTTGCAGGTGGCCCAGCTGACGGCAGGTGTGGCATCGCGCCCCAGGGGGACTGTGGTAGGCCGGATTTCTAGCTGGTCCCCCTACAATCTTTGGTGGTTTGGGGCCCTCCAGGTCCATGGGTGGACCCCTAGTGACCATCTTTGAACCGGACAACTGAGGCCTCCTGGCATCATGATGTTCATCGGCCAGACGAGCGGCTTCCTCAAGAGTCGTTGGCCGCCTGTCCCGAAGCCATTCCTGTGACTCGGGGGTTAGTGCATTAAAGAACCGTTCTAACAAGAAGAGCTGGAGGATGTCCTCCTTACTGGTTGTTTGGCTCCCTTGTACCCACTGTAGGAGTGACCGCCGTAATTTACAGGCCCATTCAGCATGGGTATCGGTTACGCGTTTTATAAGTCCGCAGAACTTTTGGCGGTATGCCTCTGGTGTCAGCGCATACCGGGCCAAGATCACTTCTTTGATCCGCTCATAGTCCATACAGTCCTCATCAGGTACCGTGCGATAGGCGTCCGCTGCCCAGCCCGTCAGCTTGCTGGCCAGAATCTGAACCCATTCCTCCGGCTTCACTTGATGAAGGGCACACTGCCGCTCAAAGTCCTGCAGAAAGCCATCAAGGTCTTCCTCTGCCTCCCCCCAACTGTCGGAAGGCATTATACTGTGGCTTACTGTTGAAGGTACCTGGTCGAAGGCCAGAGCTCCCCCTGCTCGCTGACTCTCCTCTCTGCCATCTCCATCTTGGCTAGCTCTATCCTGGTCCGCTCGGCAATCTTTTCCTTCAGATCAGTACGCACATCAGCCATCACCTCTCGTATGATCTCTACTGCAGGGTTTGGGCCATAGAACGCCAGTCTGTTCTTTACCTCCCTCTGGAATTCAGTCTCCTCCACGTTCACATTGGAGGGCGCTGCACTGTCGTGTTCCATGATGGCTGCTATCAAATCCGCTTTTGTTTATCTTTTAATGTATTCCTCTTTAACTTCTGGTAGTTGTTTTCCATTCATTCCTTTCCTCCTGTAGATGGGGTATCATATCCCGCTGTCTGCCACCAGTGTAATGGGGTCTACCAAGCTGCGATACCTCTTTCAGTACCACCCCGTGTTTCAGGAGGTCCACTCTGCTTTGGCTGGAGTCTGAATGAAGGACGCTGGCTGGAATTGCTTGGTTACATGGGTGCATATAAAAGATCATTGCTTCTCCATGTATTTCCAGTTTGACAACACTTTACTCACAGGACACAGAATATATCACACAGATACAGAGGGCAGGCCAATAGAAAAGCGGCAGACCAGATATACATTACAATAGCCGCAGGTGGCCAGAACCTGCCGATATTTCCTGTGGGAATTACAAAGGTGGGGGGCGGACAAAAGGGGACTATCGTGTCCCCTCTGCCCAGGGGCGCAGCCTGTGGGCTGATGCATTAGGGACATGCATCTCACATGGAACCTATTATACATACATATAACTGCATAACATATTCTGGGTGCTGAGTGGTTCCGTAACACGTAACAGTGATTTCTCGCTTTTCGGCAGCTTGTGATGGTAATGAGACTGCTGAAAAGTGATCTCACTTTTTGGCAGTCTCAGTATCACAGATGAGATTACAATGTACATGTCTATAAATACAGTAGAAAATAGAGGATCCACCATTGGTATTGGTCACAGGTCACCTTCTCCTCCCTGCACAGGTCATAGAGCATGCCCACAATACTCTCCTTTAGAAGTTAATGGACATATCCAGATTTGTGTGTGTCCCATTGTTCATGCAGCTGCTGTAAAGCATCTCTCTACATGCTGTTAATAGAAACTTAAGCAAGATACCTGTCCCAATAGTGATGTACATCACCATCTGGTTTTTAATAATGAAAACAATATGAGAGAAATCCCCTTTAAGATTCAAGATGTGATAAATTGATGAATCTGCATATAAAAAAAGTCGTGTCAGTGAGTCCAGCTATAAAAAGCATAAAGCTCCGTGTCATAGGACTAAGTACCATATTGTTAACTTTCACTCCAACCTTCGTCTTCACCACCAGAAACTCAACACAACTACAGAGCTGAAAAACACTTTCCGCGCCGTGGGTGGTGAAGTCATGGCTCGTCATACTATCACTACTGAATAGACAACGGACAGGGTCTGGTCATATGGCGGTCCTTTATGTCTGGATACATCCCAATGCTAATGCAAGAGACTAGCTGTTCTTTATGTGGCCATAAACCTTAGGCCGAATTCCAAGTATGGACCATGATGTCTCCTGACCCAAATTCAACGTCCTCCTATAGGCCTATGAGACTGTTGGATCAGGAGACCTGTGGACAGTCTCTGCATGGTGGTCCGTACTGGAACCGTGAAATATGGATATGCGAATCCGACTTGAGGCATATTTTTGGTGGAATAGTGGGAAATAGGGTGTGGAGTCCTTCTCCAGAACTAGGCCATGAGTCACACCCAGGAAGGCATGATTAGAAGATCAGAGACAAGACCATTCTAAGGGAAGGGACGCCCCACCAGACTAGAATAGACAGCACACGGATAGGAAATCTGGTCATGTTGATATAACCAAAGTGGTTCATGGCTACTTTGACAAAAAAAAAAAACTTTTACCCCTTGGTGGTCCATATGCACCATAAATGTGCAAACACCATCACCCCCACTACCCCATGAATTGATCTACCACCCAGCACTAGGAAACGACACAGCTACCGGTATGTCACTAGTGTCTCCCACTGTTGCATGGTGGAGAACTATAAGTACCTACCCAAAATGGTGCCCAAGAGTGTCCTTCTCGAATGCTATATTTTGGGGAAAAATCCACCAAAAAGCCAACCCAACCAAGGCTAGTGCATGAAGCAAGAGCTGTCCTTCATGTTCTCCCCCTTTATGAGTCATACTCTGCATCTTCAGGCCATATACTTGTCAATGTTTGTCTTTAAGGGTATGTGCACATTTTTATTCAGAAAGTCGTACCACTTCACAATTTTCAGTAGCGTCTATACCGGGAATCCAGAAGGAAGCCATATTTTGGGTCGAATCATACCACGGTGTCAAGAACAGATCCTTTTTCTTTGGAACAAGTGACCTCGTGTTTCCCAAATAACACGGTGGTTGAGATAATTCTATGAAGAACTTCTATCCTTGGCCAAAATAATGTTTTTTTTTCATATTTCCTTACTCTTTACACAAGTCAACAAGTTTTTTTTTGAACTTCTAAATTTACCTAATTTGGCCGGGAAAATGGGAGCAAATAATTTACACATTATTATAATACCACATTTGGTTTTGTAGCCACAAGTAGCGCCCTGTGCTAACTGTCCCCAAGTTAGCCTCGGATGGAAAAAGTCAAATTCTTTTGGTCAGATACCAAGCGCTCAGTCACCCAGCAAAACGGAAAAGAACAATGGATGATTTTAATAACTGAACATGGAATGTAAGTTTTTTTTCTCTACAGCTTCAGTCATATCCAAAAGTCTAAAACGTGTACCGTAAATTCATTTTTTATTTTTATTTTTTTCCACTGAAATAAATTAGAAGTGCATCCAAAGAGTATTTGAAGCAGTTTACGATCTGGGTTTTTATAGCAGAACCACGCATATAAATAAATAAAAATCTATGTGAATGTTATATCTTAAAGGTTTTCTGAAAATCTAGTTTCTTTGATAGAAATTTTTCCTTAATCCAGATCAAAGCGAATTCACTAAGTATTTCAACCATTTTTTTTTCTTTTGGAGCAGATCTGAAGTTTTTCCATAATACTATCCGTCCTGGTTACGTGATGGGCACAGCGCTGTTGCCTTTGACAATTTTCTGCAGTGGTGTCGTCACGCACCACTGATCGAGGAGCGGCCTCTGTTTTTATTGATCACCCCAGTTGAATGTTATGAAATGTGAAGTGACAAGTCCTCGGTATTCAGTCAGGAGCTGACGATGCAATTTTCCACGCATCCAGCTGTAAGAACGAGCGGCCAAATAAATAACTGATAACAGGTTACAAAACACGGAAGCTTAGAGAAGGTCGGCGCTCGAGAACGCTGGCAAGAAATGGTTTTCTGCCTCAATTCACGCCCTAGCTTCTGGGCGTCGAGGGTTATAATTACCTCTAATGGTCGTGAATGCATCGTGTCACGTTGTGCCATCTTATGATAAGAGGCATTTAAATTAAAAACATACTTGACAACTCTCCCGAAATATACAGGAAACTCCCAGAACGAGAAGACACCTACCAGACTCCAAAGACAAGAATTGGCAAATCTTTTTGGCCACACATGGAACCCTCCTGGAAAGCAGGATGCTCCACCGTCACATGGAGCCCAGGTGTCCCAACACGCATTCAGGGGGTAGGAAAGATTCGGAGATGTGGGCTGGAAAAGGGATGACTATTGTATCTTTTGGACACTATGGGAAGGGTGACTAAGGTCGCAGTCAGACAGCAGTGTAACTCGGACAAGGATCGCAACGCAATTCTCGGACTGGCCGGCGGTTCTCCCGACCCAAACGCCATAGCTGCATAGAAATATATGCTGTCACTCTCGGGCCGAGAAAGCCCAAGTCCAGTCCTAGAATTGCATGGAGATCTCTCTCGGACTTATACAGACGCCTTACTTTTCCCAAGACTTTATTCAGATTTTTTGCGGGGGAAGTGAAAAATTAGACTTTCATCAGTGTGCTGGATCTGATTTTTATACTTTTTTTGTTTAATGTGTCCGCATGGATGCATCCATGTGATATCCAGTTTTTCTTCAAAGACCTATTCATTTTAATAGGTGATCAAAAACGGACATGTCGGTCAGTCCAAAAACCCATGGTTATGTGAACAGCTATAGACCATGCTTTGGTCTAAGAACTCATTCAGACGTCTGATTTTCGCGTACGAGTGCCATCCCCGGATAGCATTAGTACCTGCGATAGTCTGTGGGGCCATTCACATAGCGGTGACTTTTTGCAGAGACATATCAGATTTTGATCAGAGAGGTGGATCAAAAACTGACAAAGCAAGTCAATAGGTCCATAAAAAAAAAAATTATTATATATATATATATATATATATATATATATATATATATATATATATATATATATATATATATATATATATATAATAATAATAATAATAATATTATATATATATTTGGACCACACTGATAAGATCAGAATGCAGTTTGATTTTCATGAACCGAGTTTTTCTTTTTCTTTCTCCATGTATGAGAAAAGTTGGGTGACTTGTACCGAACTGATCACAATAACGGGTAAGTTTTTCTTGTATGGGAAAAAAAATAATAATATTGTCGGATGTCTGAATGTCTGCAAGGACGACCAAAAAAAATGACTCACAACTTCGGTGTGTGATCATTAGGGGTCCGACAGTGTGGTCACACATGCACATCACTCTATGCATTGATTATGGAAGCGATAATATATCTCCAAGTGGCCCATATACAATGGGGTGGAGTCTATAGGCTTTAACTGGCCCACAGGAATATGCTAAGTGTTAATGAGTAGGGTTGAGCGACTTTTACTTTTTTAGGGTCGAAAAAGTCGAGTGGAATCGGCTGATTCTCTCTCTCTCTAGAAAAGCTGGTGTTACACACTGCTAATCGCTACAGCGCACAAGCGAGAAGATGGCGATAGGCGTGCACGCCCCTAAGACCTATGTCATCACTCTGCCCACGCTCCTTCATTGGCTGAAAAAATGGCGCCAAACGCGTCATACAAAACGCGACTTTGGCGCGAAGATCGCCGACCGCATGGCCGATCCCACATTAGGATCGGGTCGGGTTTCATGAAACCCAACTTTGCCAAAAGTCGGCGACTTTTGAATTTGTCCGATCCGTTTCGCTCAAGCCTATTAATGAGTAGTGCAGAAAAAAAAAAGCATCATCTTATTCATTAAGCAAGCTAGCCAAAATAATATTACATAGACGCAAAACTAAATTGGTTTACTAGGGTCAGGTTATTTTTCATGTACCTGAACAGTGGGACCTAAGAATCAATGTTACTGGTGGACCTTTGCCCGTTTGGTCAGACACTGGGTGGAGAGCATGTGCGGCCACAGATCCATACTAATACTAAACGTCAGTGGTTTTAAAGTCCCAAAAGCTCTCCCCGTGATCAGGAAGTTATCATTTATCCCGCGGATAGGGGATAACTTGCCCAAATTGGTGATAACCCATCAAAGGACTTGTTGGGCTTGAACAACTGTTGGTCCATGGTGACTACCTGATGCAGGTCATGGAGTATGTATAGAGGTATCAAAACATCAGCTGTGGGCTCTCTTCTTTGGTAGAAGCTAGCCATAGATCGGAGACAACTAAGATTCCATAAACACGCATGTTGTTGGATAGGAACGGCAGCTGGGAAGCGGATACAGCTCATTTGTGGAATAAAGGATCAAATGGGTGAAAATACAAACTGACCCCTTCTTCTTACCCCCTAGCGTAGGTGACCTGTAAAATATTGACCTGTAGGGATTCTGTATTGTATGCCCCCACACAGTATAAGTACCTGTGCCATAGAAAAACCTTTTCCAACGCTTTGTAAGAAGTAGTGGACAGCTGGGTAAAAAGGAATAAAGAAAAAGTGAAAGCGCCTGGAGTCCCACAACTTCCTTCTTCTTTACCAGAAAAGCAAACAAGCCAACTAAAGTATCTATTAACCCAGTGTTTCCCAAACTCCAGTCCTCACGGACCCCAACACCTCATGTTTTCAGGATTTCCTTAGTATTGCACAGGTGATGGAAGTATCAGGAGTTCTCTCACTTGTGCAGCACTATGGAAATCCTGAAAACGTGACCTGTTGGGGTCCGTGAGGACTAACCCAAAGCAAACTATCGTACAATGTGGGAAAGCCCATCTCTTCCTTGGAAATGATACAGCCCATGGATTGACCATCAGTGAACCGTCCAGGAAAGTTAATAGGGATCCCCGGATTTTATTGTTCCAAGGTTGTAAGTCCAATAAATGGATTCCAAGACTAAAGGTCCTAGAAATTACTCCATCGGTTTCCTAGTTTCTGGAAATTAGGTCCTCATTCACATGGCCATACTACGGTTAGGATCTGTCGGGAAAACATAGGGTCTTATTGTAGTTCAGATTTCATTTTAGGGTCAGATACGGATTTTATTCTCTGATGGATTCTGCCCAAATCCGACAAGACATCCCGCATTACAGAGCTTTATCTTTCTAGCTCCCTTAAGCATCACCCCAAAGAGCGTGGTAAACCAGCAGTCTACTACACCTCAGAATGGCACCACACAGCTATGCTATATGCACAAGGTCTAGGACGACACGTTCTTACGTCCCATTTCCTCCCACACTTTTCTAGATTACTATCCTAAAAGTAAGTTTTTTTAATTAACAGATTATGGGCGAAAGCCATTGAGGATAGACAGCGGGCATAACTCTGTTGCCAAGTTGGGGAATCCACAGCAAAATCCTCATGTTTTGCCACCGATTTTCCATCCTATATGGACCCGACTGGGATTTGGCCAAACACAAACAGGGAGAGAAGAAAAGGCCTCTGTCAGGCACCTCTGTTAGCGGCTTATCGACTCCCTATAGTCAAATCCTTCTCTGCGCCGTCAGTATCTTGGGTGACAGCAGAGACCCCCATACACATCAGATGGCTGGTTAATGTGTATGGGAGGGGGTTCAGTTTAACTACATATTATGGAATCAATACATTTTTAAAAGGGTTGTTTTCGTATAAAGGTGAATTCTCATCTTCAATATCATATCCCAATATGTAGTAGGTGTAATAATAATAATAATAATAATAATAATAATAATAGCAAATAGTATAGTTCTTCTGATTAGCCATGTCACTTACCCCACGCACAGGACATTGCAGTAGCTTAGGTATCCATGGTTACGACCACTGTGAGTGGTCGTAACCATGGATAGTTAAGCTACTGCACATTGGGTAAGCACATAGCTAATTAGAAAAACTAGGCTACATTTCTAATTTGAATCATTGGCTAATATTATTACACCTACTATATGAACAAGGCATGAACAAATATCTTTATTTCTTTCCCCATGTTCAACCTTCCTAGATATATCCATTCCTCGAAAAAAAAAAAAGAAAAAAAAGTAGGGTCTCACAAAATGCCATAATTTTTGGGAGCGGTGGAAGGAAAGTTTCATGAAAAACACGTTCACAAGAAAAATGTTTTTTTTTTTTGGGCTGTGCCCAGATAGAATCAAGTGGCTGCCTAGTGACAGGTGACACGGCTAGATCACATAGCTTCTGGGGAGATCCAGAGGCGTCACATCACCCAGTACCACCCCCCTCTGGATTTCACAGGTCAAAATGGAAGCTGGTGTCCATGAAGTCACACTGGAGGGGGACAGCTACCTACATGAGAAGTTTCTTTAAAACACATTATAAATCAACTAGTACTGTAGAACTTTAAATTCCAGCATGAAAATTGTTGGAAAAAAATAAAAATAAATGAAAAACAAACAAGAAAATAAATAAATACAATTTTGGCCAATTTTTAACTTAACTCTTTGGTAAATTTAGAAATCTAGAATTGTTAGCAAAGGTGCAGTTTTAGATACTAATATTATAAATATTTTTTTTACTAATTTCATATATATATTTTAATAATTATATATATATATATATATATATATATATATATATTTTTTTTTTTTTTATTTTATTTTTTTTTTATTTATTACACTCACACCTTTACCATTAGTAATAATTCTAACATTGCAAGAACATACGTACAAAGAAAAAAAAAAAAAAAAAAGGAAAAAAAAACAGCATTTTTATGAGCTGACATCAAACATTCGTGCACTAATAAAATTCCTGGGATTATTACAATTACAGGATTAAAGGTTCTAGAAGTAATCCGAATACACAGGGTGGGTAGATGTGCTGCTTAACAATGTGTCACTTTCCGAGCCGCTATAACAAGTTACACGTAATAACAATAATAATAATACAATGCACTTAACCATCTGGTCGACCGCAACATAGATATATATATATATATTTTTTTGGTTTTGCACTTACCACTTGTTGTAGATTTTGGCAGGTATTGCTTCACACCCAGAAATTAAAACAGTTGGAGGAGTGCAACCGGTCAATAAATCCCAATTAATTGAAAAAAAAACAAAAAAAAAAACAACAAAACAATAATAATAAAGGCAACTTTTCAAATAATAAAAAAAGGGCAGTGGAAATCAATAACCCTTAACATGTCCAGTTTGGGGGTCAGCAGAGCATGTTATATGAAGGCGTGCACTTGATCTTCCAGCTGGCAAACATGTCTCTGGACAGTTTCTGGTAGCACTTAAGATTAAGGAAGGAGATCTGAAGTGGATGTGCAGCAGTGCAGCCTCCAGCAGCAGAGGCAGGGGTCTACCACTTTCCTCTCCAGTGCTGCTGAATCACAATGTTCCTCCTTTTCCTGTAAGCTCTCCCTCCCCCTGTCCTTTCCTGTGCCAGTTCAGCCCCTACTAGTAATATGAGGTTTGGCTGTCAGCCTCAGGTATATGGAGGAGGAGGAGGAGGAGGAGGTGTAGTGCAGGTCACATGGACAGCTGAGGAACAGGTAGAGCCCTGTACAAAGGGCTGGAGGCAGGTGAATGCGGGGACCTTGCATTCCTGCATGCGAAGGCTGCAAAACCAAATGCCTGATTTAATCGAGAGAGATCCAATGTAAGCGCCCTGCGGATTCGCTCTCTAAACCCTAATTCGATAGGAGTGCGCACAAATAAGACCCGATTATTCACCACGCACACAATACAAGCCTTAATGTTCCCAAAAATCTTCCTAGATATCTGGCGTAAAACATAGGATTGTTCATTGTCTATTCGTCCTTGGCTTTAGGTGATAAAATCTGTCTTCCGGCTTTGTGATGAGGATAAGGTGTTATCTAAGCATGCTCAGGTGCTAGCCGAGTGCTCGAATAATATGTTCCACTCCCTGCGGCTGTTCGACATCTTATCCCATCACTAGCCTTTTGTCAAGTCTTCCTAAAAAAAATAAAAACTTAGGAAAACTCTTCCTATTCATTTCTATGGGAAATCTACTTTGCTTCTATTTTCCTAAAGAGGAGGACTGGTAGAAAAAAAAACAAAAAAAACAAAACTGCATGTCACATCTTTGTAGTGGGATTAGATAGATTCCGATCATTTAAAAAAAAAGTGAAAAAAAAAAAACCTTGAGAAAAATTTCTCCAAAAAAAAAAAGGAACATTCGCTTTTGAGAAACTTGTCATTTTTGAACATGGCCTAAATCTATCCTTACGGTTCTTCTATGATATTGTACCAGTAAATGATGCTGAGGGTTCCCGGCTTGGGCTGTCGATTGTACCTGGGTGCGTATGATCCTGATGGCGCTGTTAGGCCACGTTCACACATTCAGTTTTCTTCATCAGTATTTGTAAGCCATGATCAGGCTATGTTCGCATGTACGGTAGTTATTTACATTTTTGGATCTGTTTTTTTTTTTTAGATGACAAAAACAGAAAGAAAATGATCCATTTGAATGGGGATGTAAATGTCCAAAAATAATGTCCAAAAATAAATGTCCAAAAATATTTCTGTTTGAATGTAATCCTATTTTTAGCTGGATAAAAATAAACCAACCTGCACAACTTTTTTGCCCCCCCCCCCCAAAAAAAAAAATAAAATAAAAAAATAAAAAATAGATATCAAACACATCTGTTTTTTAACATTCTATGATATCTATGCAAAACGGCATACTGGCTGGTCATTTGTTAATGGATCTGGATTATTTTTAGGCACTGTACATACCCAAAACACTAGAGGAATTCAGAGAAACCTCTAGTAAAAATGGATCCACAACAAAAACAGGTGATAAATGGAAACCAATTTTGATCTATTTGTAACTGTCCCAGTTTTTCAGTTTTTCAGTTTGATACTGGATCCTTTACAAACAGATGAAAACTGAAAAATGTGAACAGAGCCATATCCCCAAATGTATGGAGAAAGGTTAGTGGTCAGATGAGACCAAAATTGATTGTTTTAGCCACCAAGGTAAATACTATATGTGGCACCAAACAATCACAGCTCATCACCCCAACAACACCATCCCCACAGTGAAACATGATGGCAGCAGCATCATGCTGTGGGGATGTTTTTTTGACAGCAGAAACAGGGAAAATGGTCAGAGTTGAGGGGAAGATGGATAGTACGAAATACAGGGATATTTTTGTGAAAAACCTGTTTGTCTGTTAGTGATTTGAGGTTCTCCTAACCCAAATCATACTGCTAAAGCAACTATTGAGTGGTTTAAGGGGAAACGTGCAAATTGTTTGGAAGAAAACTCATAGAGACTTATCCAAAGTGACTTGCAACTGTAATTGCTGCAAAAGGAGGCTCTACAAAGTACTGACTTTAGGGGGGTGATGAATAGTTATGCACACTGACTTTTTCAGTTATTTTTTCCTATTTGTTGTTTTTTTCACAATATAAATAAAACCAAATGTTCACAGTTGTAGGCATGTAATCTTTACATGAACTTTTTCCATTGTTCATCCATTTCTTCCTGACTCTGGATAAGAATTCCAACACTGCGGCGACGGCCTGTAAAGCTGTATGATAACTGGAGTGGATGTAATTGCAAGAGAATACAGATTTATATATTATTCATGGCGTTTGTAAAGCCAGGAAAACTTTAAAGAGGACCTGCCTCCTCTACTAACACGTGAACGCTCGTGTTCCCCATAATACAAAAATTCCGGATCATGTTTCCTCAGAACTCGACACTGTTTGTTGTGCCTCTGTTATTCCTCCTAGAAATACGCATATGAATTGACAGCTGGCTGTTATGATAGGCGTGTGTCCCTGTCCCAATTTTAAAGGTAAAAAATCTGTGTGAATCTTCCCTGCTGGCTATCATTGGTCCTACAATCTGCTAATATGGAGACCAAGATAAGTTAATAATAACAGAAGAGAGTAATAAAGAATGTCAGCAGATGCTCCCATTACCCCCCAACAACAAAAAATCCAACAAAACTTTTACTAATTTTTAAGGAATTTATCAACGAACAAGAAGACAAAAGTTTTTAGTGTTTTCACCTCAAAACAACGTTTTTTTTTGTTTTGGTGTAGAGAACACAGGAAGGCATAGGCCAAGTTGAGTGTGCACAAATATGGAGGAGGGGTGGGAGAGATAGCACATACAGGTCCTTCTCAAAAAATTAGCATATAGTGTTAAATTTCATTATTTACCATAATGTAATGATTACAATTAAACTTTCATATATTATAGATTCATTATCCACCAACTGAAATTTGTCAGGTCTTTTATTGTTTTAATACTGATGATTTTGGCATACAACTCCTGATAACCCAAAAAACCTGTCTCAATAAATTAGCATATCAAGAAAAGGTTCTCTAAACGACCTATTACCCTAATCTTCTGAATCAACTAATTAACTAAACACATGCAAAAGATACCTGAGGCTTTTATAAACTCCCTGCCTGGTTCATTACTCAAAACCCCCATCATGGGTAAGACTAGCGACCTGACAGATGTCAAGAAGGCCATCATTGACACCCTCAAGCAAGAGGGTAAGACCCAGAAAGAAATTTCTCAACAAATAGGCTGTTCCCAGAGTGCTGTATCAAGGCACCTCAATGGTAAGTCTGTTGGAAGGAAACAATGTGGCAGAAAACGCTGTACAACGAGAAGAGGAGACCGGACCCTGAGGAAGATTGTGGAGAAGGACCGATTCCAGACCTTGGGGAACCTGAGGAAGCAGTGGGCTGAGTCTGGTGTGGAAACATCCAGAGCCACCGTGCACAGGCGTGTGCAGGAAATGGGCTACAGGTGCCGCATTCCCCAGGTAAAGCCACTTTTGAACCATAAACAGCGGCAGAGGCGCCTGACCTGGGCTACAGAGAAGCAGCACTGGACTGTTGCTAAGTGGTCCCAAGTACTTTTTTCTGATGAAAGCAAATTTTGCATGTCATTCGGAAATCAAGGTGCCAGAGTCTGGAGGAAGACTGGGGAGAAGGAAATGCCAAAATGCCTGAAGTCCAGTGTCAAGTACCCACAGTCAGTGATGGTGTGGGGTGCCACGTCAGCTGCTGGTGTTGGTCCACTGTGTTTCATCAAGGGCAGGGTCAATGCAGCTAGCTATCAGGAGATTTTGGAGCACTTCATGCTTCCATCGGCTGAAATGCTTTATGGAGATGAAGATTTCATTTTTCAGCACGACCTGGCACCTGCTCACAGTGCCAAAACCACTGGTAAATGGTTTACTGACCATGGTATTACTGTGCTCAATTGGCCTGCCAACTCTCCTGACCTGAACCCCATAGAGAATCTGTGGGATATTGTGAAGAGAAAGTTGAGAGACGCAAGACCCAACACTCTGGATGAGCTTAAGGCCGCTATTGAAGCATCCTGGGCCTCCATAACATCTCAGCAGTGTCACAGGCTGATTGCCTCCATGCCACGCCGCATTGAAGCAGTCATTTCTGCCAAAGGATTCCCGACCAAGTATTGAGTGCATAACTGAACATTATTATTTGTTGGTTTTTTTGTTTGTTATTAAAAAACACTTTTATTTGATTGGATGGGTGAAATATGCTAATTTATTGAGACAGGTTTTTTGGGTTATCAGGAGTTGTATGCCAAAATCATCAGTATTAAAACAATAAAAGACCTGACAAATTTCAGTTGGTGGATAATGAATCTATAATATATGAAAGTTTAATTGTAATCATTACATTATGGTAAATAATGAAATTTAACACTATATGCTAATTTTTTGAGAAGGACCTGTATAACATATGGCACTTCGCCCTCTGTGTATAACATTCAGCCCCTCGCTCCCAGTGTATAACATCCGTCTCACCCCCCAGTGTATAACATTCAGCCCCTCACTCCCAGTGTATAACATCCGTCTCACCGCCCAGTGCATAACATTCAGCCCCTCTCAGTGTATAACATCCGTCTCACCCCCCAGTGTATAACATTCAGCCCCTCACTCCCAGTGCATAACATCCGTCTCACCGCCCAGTGCATAACATTCAGCCCCTCACTCCCAGTGTATAACATCCGTCTCACCGCCCAGTGCATAACATTCAGCCCCTCACTCCCAGTGTATAACATCCATCTCACCCCCCAGTGTATAACATTCAGCCCCTCGCTCCCAGTGCATAACATCCGTCTCACCGCCCAGTGTATAACATTCAGCCCCTCGCTCCCAGTGCATAACATCTGTCTCACCGCCCAGTGCATAACATTCAGCCCCTCACTCCCAGTGTATAACATCCGTCTCACCCCCCAGTGTATAACATTCAGCCCCTCACTCCCAGTGCATAACATCCGTCTCACCACCCAGTGCATAACATTCAGCCCCTCACTCCCAGTGTATAACATCCGTCTCACCGCCCAGTGTATAACATTCAGCCCCTTGCTCCCAGCGCATAACATCCGTCTCACCGCCCAGTGTATAACATTCAGCCCCTCGCTCCCAGCGCATAACATCCGTCTCACCGCCCAGTGTATAACATTCAGCCCCTCGCTCCCAGTGCATAACATCCGTCTCACCGCCCAGTGTATAACATTCAGCCCCTCACTCCCAGTGTATAACATCCGTCTCACCCCCCAGTGTATAACATTCAGCCCCTCACTCCCAGTGCATAACATCCGTCTCACCGCCCAGTGCATAACATTCAGCCCCTCACTCCCAGTGTATAACATCCGTCTCACCGCCCAGTGCATAACATTCAGCCCCTCACTCCCAGTGTATAACATCCGTCTCACCGCCCAGTGTATAACATTCAGCCCCTCGCTCCCAGTGCATAACATCCGTCTCACTGCCCAGTGTATAACATTCAGCCCTCACTCCCAGTGTAAAACATCCGTCTCACTCCCCAGTGTATAACATTCAGCCTCTCACTCCCAGTGTATAACATCCGTCTCACCCCCAGTGTATAACATTCAGGCCCTTACTCCCAGTGTATAACATCCGTCTCACCCCCAGTGCGTAACATTCAGCCCCTCACTCCCAGTGTATAACATCCGTCTCACCCCCCAGTGTATAACATTCAGCCCCTCACTCCCAGTGTATAACATCCGTCTCACCCCCCAGTGTATAACATTCAGCCCCTCACTCCCAGAGTATAACATCCGTCTCACCTCCCAGTGTATAACATTCAGCCCCTTACTCCCAGTGTATAACATCCATCTCACCCCCCAGTGTATAACATTCAGCCTCTCACTCCCAGTGTATAACATCCGTCTCACCCCCCAGTGTATAACATTCAGCCCCTCACTCCCAGTGTATAACATCCGTCTCACCCCCCAGTGTATAACATTCAGCCCCTCACTCCCAGTGTATAACATCCGTCTCACCCCCCAGTGTATAACATTCAGCCCCTCACTCCCACAGTATAACATCCGTCTCACCTCCCAGTGTATAACATTCAGCCCCTTACTCCCAGTGTATAACATCCATCTCACCCCCCAGTGTATAACATTCAGCCTCTCACTCCCAGTGTATAACATCCGTCTCACCCCCCCAGTGTATAACATTCAGCCCCTCACTCCCAGAGTATAACATCCATCTCACCTCCCAGTGTATAACATTCAGCCCCTCACTCCCAGTGTATAACATCCGTCTCACCCCCCAGTGTATAACATTCAGCCCCTCACTCCCAGAGTATAACATCCGTCTCACCTCCCAGTGTATAACATTCAGCCCCTTACTCGCAGTGTATAACATCCGTCTCACCCCCCAGTGTATAACATTCAGCCTCTCACTCCCAGTGTATAACATCCGTCTCACCCCCCAGTGTATAACAACATTCAGCCTCTCACTCCCAGTGTATAACATCCGTCTCACCCCCCAGTGTATAACATTCAGCCCCTCACTCCCAGTGTATAACATCCGTCTCACCGCCCAGTGTATAACATTCAGCCCCTCACTCCCAGAGTATAACATCCGTCTCACCGCCCAGTGTATAACATTCAGCCCCTCACTCCCAGTGTATAACATCCGTCTCACCCCCCAGTGTATAACATTCAGCCCCTCACTCCCAGTGTATAACATCCTTCTCACCCCCCAGTGTATAACATTCAGCCCCTCACTCCCAGTGTATAACATCCAGCTCCTCACCCCCTGATGTATATCATTCAGCCCCTCACTCCCAGTGTATAACATCCGTCTCACTCCCAGTGTATAACATCCGTCTCACCCCCCAGTGTGTAACATTCAGCTCCTCACCCCTGATGTACAGTATATCATCCAGCCCCTCACTCCCAGTGTATAACATCTGGAGCGCCCCCCCAGTGCAGGGCAATGGGTGTTGTGAATTCTGTGGCTGAATTCACTCCTGTGGTCACAAGTGGTACTGCAGCTTCTGAGCTTCCTCCCTCAGGTGTTCTGGTGAGCTCGTTAACTGCTTCATTACTTAACTCCGCCTGATGCTGCTATCCTTGCTCCTTGTCAATGTTTCAGTGTTGGATCTGAGCTTCTCCTGATTGTTCCTGTGACCTGCTGCTCTGTATAGCTAAGTGCTTTTTGCTTTTTTGTTGCTTTTTTTCTGTCCAGCTTGTCTTTTGTTTTGCTGGAAGCTCTGAGACGCAAAGGGTGTACCGCCGTGCCGTTAGTTCGGCACGGTGGGTTTTTTTTGCCCCCTTTGCGTGGTTTTGCTTTAGGGTTTTTTGTAGACTGCAAAGTTCGCTTTACTGTCCTCGCTCTGTCCTAGAATATCGGGCCCCACTTTGCTGAATCTATTTCATCCCTACGTTTTGTCTTTTCATCTTACTCACAGTCATTATATGTGGGGGGCTGCCTTTTCCTTTGGGGAATTTCTCTGGGGCAAGTCAGGCCTATTTTTCTATCTTCAGGCTAGCTAGTTTCTTAGGCTGTGCCGAGTTGCCTAGGTAGTTGTTAGGCGCAATCCACAGCCGCTTTTAGTTGTGTTTAGGATAGGATCAGGTGTGCAGTCTACAGAGTTTCCACGTCTCAGAGCTCGTTCTTGTATTTTTGGGTATTTGTCAGATCACTGTGTGCGCTCTGATCGCTAAGCACACTGTGTTTCTGGATTGCCTTCATAACACCTGTCATTAGCAAACATAACAGTACAAGGAGCCAAACTAATGATTCTCAATAGAGGGAAAGAAAAAGTTCTGACATCATTTTTTTTTTTTTTTTCTGCTCTGTGTTCACTTTTTTTTTTTTTTCCCCTAGACATTTGGGTGATTCTGGACACAGGTGTGGACATGGATATTCAGGGTCTGTGCTCTTCAATGGATAATCTCGTTATAAATGTACAAAAAATTCAAGATACTATTGATCAGAAATCTATGTTAGAACCAAGAATTCCTATTCCTGATTTGTTTTTTGGAGATAGAACTAAGTTTCTAAGTTTCAAAAATAATTGTAAGCTATTTCTGGCCTTGAAACCTCATTCTTCTGGTAATCCTATTCAACAGGTTTTGATTATTATTTCTTTTTTTGCGCGGCGACCCTCAAGACTGGGCATTTTCTCTTGCGCCGGGAGACCCTGCATTGAGTAGTGTCGATGCGTTTTTCCTGGCGCTCGGATTGCTGTACGATGAGCCTAATTCAGTGGATCAGGCTGAGAAAAATTTGCTGGCTTTGTGCCAGGGTCAGGATGATATAGAAGTATATTGTCAGAAATTTAGGAAATGGTCAGTACTCACTCTGTGGAATGAATCTGCGCTGGCAGCTTTGTTCAGAAAGGGTCTCTCTGAGGCTCTTAAGGATGTCATGGTGGGATTTCCTATGCCTGCTGGTTTGAATGAGTCTTTGTCTTTGGCCATTCAGATCGGTCGACGCTTGCGCGAGCGTAAATCTGTGCACCATTTGGCGGTACTGCCTGAGGTTAAACCTGAGCCTATGCAGTGCGATAGGACTATGACTAGAGTTGAACGGCAGGAATACAGACGTCTGAATGGTCTGTGTTTCTACTGTGGTGATTCCACTCATGCTATTTCTGATTGTCCTAAGCGCACTAAGCGGTCCGCTAGGTCTGCCGTCATTGGTACTGTACAGTCCAAATTCCTTCTGTCCATTACCTTGATATGCTCTTTGTCGTCGTTTTCTGTCATGGCGTTTGTGGATTCGGGCGCTGCCCTGAATCTGATGGATTTGGATTATGCTAAACGTTGTGGGTTTTTCTTGGAGCCTTTGCGGTGTCCTATTCCATTGAGAGGAATTGATGCTACACCTTTGGCCAAGAATAAACCTCAATACTGGGCCCAGCTGACCATGTGCATGGCTCCTGCACATCAGGAAGTTATTCGCTTTCTGGTGTTGCATAATCTGCATGATGTGGTCGTGTTGGGGTTGCCATGGCTACAAACCCATAATCCAGTATTGGATTGGAATTCCATGTCGGTATCCGGCTGGGGTTGTCAGGGAGTACATGGTGATGTTCCATTTTTGTCGATTTCGTCATCCACCCCTTCTGAGGTCCCAGAGTTCTTGTCTGATTATCAGGATGTATTTGAAGAGCCCAAGTCCGATGCTCTACCTACGCATAGGGATTGTGATTGTGCTATCAATTTGATTCCTGGTAGTAAATTCCCTAAAGGTCGATTATTTAATTTATCCGTGCCCGAACACGCCGCTATGCGCAGTTATGTGAAGGAATCCCTGGAGAAGGGACATATTCGCCCATCGTCATCACCACTGGGAGCAGGGTTCTTCTTTGTAGCCAAGAAGGATGGTTCGCTGAGACCGTGTATTGATTACCGCCTTCTTAATAAGATCACTGTTAAATTTCAGTATCCCTTGCCATTGTTATCTGACTTGTTTGCTCGGATTAAGGGGGCTAGTTGGTTCACTAAGATAGATCTTCGTGGTGCGTATAATCTGGTGAGAATCAGGCAAGGAGATGAATGGAAAACTGCATTCAATACGCCCGAGGGTCATTTTGAGTATCTAGTGATGCCGTTCGGACTTGCCAATGCTCCATCTGTGTTTCAGTCTTTTATGCATGACATCTTCCGTGAGTATCTGGATAAATTCCTGATTGTTTACTTGGATGACATTTTGATCTTCTCAGATGATTGGGAGTCTCATGTGAAGCAGGTCAGAATGGTTTTTCAGGTCCTGCGTGCTAACTCTTTGTTTGTGAAGGGATCAAAGTGTCTCTTCGGTGTGCAGAAAGTTTCATTTTTGGGGTTCATCTTTACCCCTTCTACTATCGAGATGGATCCAGTTAAGGTCCAAGCCATCCAGGATTGGATTCAGCCGACATCTCTGAAAAGTCTGCAAAAGTTCCTGGGCTTTGCTAATTTTTATCGTCGCTTCATCTGTAATTTTTCTAGCATTGCCAAACCATTGACCGATTTGACCAAGAAGGGTGCTGATTTGGTTAATTGGTCTTCTGCTGCTGTGGAAGCTTTTCAGGAGTTGAAGCGTCGTTTTTGTTCTGCCCCTGTGTTGTGTCAGCCAGATGTTTCTTTTCCGTTCCAGGTCGAGGTTGATGCTTCTGAGATTGGAGCAGGGGCGGTTTTGTCACAGAGAGGTTCTGATTGCTCAGTGATGAAACCATGTGCTTTCTTTTCCACGAAGTTTTCGCCCGCTGAGCGTAATTATGATGTGGGCAATCGAGAGTTGCTGGCCATGAAGTGGGCATTCGAGGAGTGGCGTCATTGGCTTGAAGGAGCTAAGCATCGCGTGGTGGTATTGACTGATCATAAGAACTTGACTTATCTCGAGTCTGCCAAGCGCTTGAATCCTAGACAGGCCCGTTGGTCGTTATTTTTTGCCCGCTTCGACTTTGTCCAGCAGAGAAACTGTTCGTCCCTGATAGGTGGACTAATAAACTTATCTCTGAACTTCATTGTTCGGTGTTGGCTGGTCATCCTGGAATCTTTGGTACCAGAGAGTTAGTGGCTAGATCCTTCTGGTGGCCATCTCTGTCACGGGATGTACGTACTTTTGTGCAGTCCTGTGGGATTTGTGCTAGGGCTAAGCCCTGCTGTTCTCGTGCCAGTGGGTTGCTTTTGCCCTTGCCGGTCCCAAAGAGGCCTTGGACACATATTTCGATGGATTTCATTTCTGACCTTCCCGTTTCTCAAAAGATGTCAGTCATTTGGGTGGTCTGTGATCGCTTTTCTAAAATGGTCCATCTGGTGCCCTTGGCTAAATTGCCTTCCTCCTCTGATTTGGTACCTTTGTTCTTTCAGCATGTGGTTCGGTTGCATGGCATTCCTGAGAATATTGTTTCTGACAGAGGTTCCCAGTTTGTTTCAAGGTTTTGGCGAGCCTTTTGTGGTAGGATGGGCATTGACCTATCCTTTTCCTCGGCTTTCCATCCTCAGACTAATGGCCAGACCGAACGAACCAATCAGACCTTGGAAACATATCTGAGATGTTTTGTTTCTGCAGACCAGGATGATTGGGTGTCCTTTTTGCCGTTGGCTGAGTTCGCCCTTAATAATCGAGCCAGCTCGGCTACCTTGGTTTCTCCATTTTTTTGCAATTCTGGGTTCCATCCTCGTTTCTCTTCAGGACAGGTTGAGTCTTCGGACTGTCCTGGTGTGGATTCTGTGGTGGATAGGTTGCAGCAGATCTGGACTCAGGTAGTGGACAATTTGATCTTGTCCCAGGAGAAAGCTCAACTTTTCGCTAATCGCAGACGCCGTGTGGGTCCCCGACTTCGTGTTGGGGATCTGGTTTGGTTATCTTCTCGTCATATTCCTATGAAGGTTTCCTCTCCTAAATTTAAACCTCGTTTTATTGGTCCGTATAGGATTTCTGAGGTTCTCAATCCTGTGTCTTTTCGTTTGACCCTCCCAGACTCCTTTTCCATACATAATGTATTCCATGGGTCGTTGTTGCGGAGATACGTGGCACCTATGGTTCCATCTGTTGGGCCTCCTGCCCCGGTTTTGGTGGAGGGGGAATTGGAGTATGTTGTGGAGAAGATTTTGGATTCTCGTGTTTCTAGACGGAAACTCCAGTATCTGGTTAAATGGAAGGGTTATGCTCAGGAAGATAATTCCTGGGTTTTTGCCTCTGATGTTCATGCTTCCGATCTTGTTCGTGCCTTTCATGCGGCTCATCCTGGTCGGCCTGGGGGCTCTGGTGAGGGTTCGGTGACCCCTCCTCAAGGGGGGGGGGTACTGTTGTGAATTCTGTGGCTGAATTCACTCCTGTGGTCACAAGTGGTACTGCAGCTTCTGAGCTTCCTCCCTCAGGTGTTCTGGTGAGCTCGTTAACTGCTTCATTACTTAACTCCGCCTGATGCTGCTATCCTTGCTCCTTGTCAATGTTTCAGTGTTGGATCTGAGCTTCTCCTGATTGTTCCTGTGACCTGCTGCTCTGTATAGCTAAGTGCTTTTTGCTTTTTTGTTGCTTTTTTTCTGTCCAGCTTGTCTTTTGTTTTGCTGGAAGCTCTGAGACGCAAAGGGTGTACCGCCGTGCCGTTAGTTCGGCACGGTGGGTTTTTTTTGCCCCCTTTGCGTGGTTTTGCTTTAGGGTTTTTTGTAGACTGCAAAGTTCGCTTTACTGTCCTCGCTCTGTCCTAGAATATCGGGCCCCACTTTGCTGAATCTATTTCATCCCTACGTTTTGTCTTTTCATCTTACTCACAGTCATTATATGTGGGGGGCTGCCTTTTCCTTTGGGGAATTTCTCTGGGGCAAGTCAGGCCTATTTTTCTATCTTCAGGCTAGCTAGTTTCTTAGGCTGTGCCGAGTTGCCTAGGTAGTTGTTAGGCGCAATCCACAGCCGCTTTTAGTTGTGTTTAGGATAGGATCAGGTGTGCAGTCTACAGAGTTTCCACGTCTCAGAGCTCGTTCTTGTATTTTTGGGTATTTGTCAGATCACTGTGTGCGCTCTGATCGCTAAGCACACTGTGTTTCTGGATTGCCTTCATAACACCTGTCATTAGCAAACATAACAAATGGGGTACTCGGTACTGGGCCCCCTTCTGTAGTCGGTGGGGATGTCACGGTGGCTGGACCCGGTCCGTGGCCCTTTGAGGGGCGTCCAATAAAAGGACAACAGTTTATAGGATAATGTTCATGACGCCACCTGTGGTATTCGGTCGGGGTGACCGATGCTGCTTAGGGGTACACTGGGGTGATGTTATGGCAGCTAGATGGTATACCTTCCCACAGGTGAAGTATGTCCCCAGGGCTTCCCAGAGTGTAGATGGTGGATGGTGGATGGTGCAAGGCGCAGCGAATAACGAGGACACAAGGTTGCAGTCTATTTACCTTTACTGAAGGCTTCAGCACCCACAGTCCAGGGTGCTGGATGACAGGGTAGGCAGAGTCCGGCTGGTCTGAAGGCAAATCCAGAGTCCCCTTATCCAGGAGGAATTCAGTAGCCTTCCCCTAGCGCACAGTAATACAGTAGGTCCCTACTTGCATAAGCTCCAATAGGGTCCTCACTGTTGTTACTCCTCTCACTGTTCCCCGTAGTCGGATAGAACAAACCCGTATGACTGATGGCCTGAGGCTTTTTATAGGGACCCTAGAGACGCCAGGCCCCCACAAGTTGCCACCGTGTCTTCTTAGGTATTAAAGTCAGGAAGCTGACGTGGAATTAACTGTCCTGCCAGTCTCTGAAGTAACGGCATAGAGCTCTTTACTCCCTCGGTATTCTGGCTACCGGATCTGCGCTTCAGATGGAGGCAGCCTGCTTCTAGCTGGTCTCCCACTGATGTTTCACTCCTGTTGCTATGACTTCTTTTCTCACTCACTACAGCCCTATTCTCTTCGTGTCCTTTCCTGGGATGCTGCCGCATGGGATGCAGGCGCAGCTCCGTGTACCCTCGTCCTCCTCAGACCGCAGTCTGGATCTGACTGGAGATCACTCCAGCCAGCTCGACCTGGAGACCTTTCCTCGTCGGTCCCCAGCCAGGAACTCTCTCTCACTTCCTCCCCAACCCACCAGTTTTACCCTAATGTGAGGAGTGGCCTAATAGATAGAACCCTTAGCTCCCCCTGGTGGACTGGTGTGTGAAGTGTGTGTGTGGCTGTGATACCTGGACAGAGGATCTCCTTCATTGCCTTCAGACATAACATCACTCCCCCTGGTGGAAGAATAACATTACTGAAACGAACCAGGACTCTGGGGTGCTGCACATCTGTCTCACTCCCAGTGTATAACATCCATCTCACCCCCCAGTGTATAACATTCAGCCCCTCTCTCCCAGTGTATAATATCCAGCTCCTCACCCGCTGATGTATAACATAAAGCCCCTCACTCCCAGTGTGTAACATCCGTCTCACCCCCCAGTGTATAACATTCAGCCCCTCACTCCCAGTGTATAACATCCGTCTCACCCCCCAGTGTATAACATTCAGCCCCTCACTCCCAGTGTATAAAATCCAGCTCCTCACCCCCTGATGTATAACATCCAGCTCCACTGACCGCCAGTGTATAACATCCTGCCCTTCCCCCCAGTGGATGACATCCAGCGCCATTACCCCCCTGGTGTATAACACCCGGTCCTCGCTCCCGGTATATGACATCCGGCCCGCCGTCCTCCTGGCTACCTTTACTAACATATCACAACGCTCGGTGGTGCAGAGGTCACTGATACCAGTGTGGTCCTGTAATAGGAGCCACTGGGGTAACAAGTCTGTCCAAGACATTTCTTCCCTACTAAACCTTCCCCTATCACCTGAGTGATATTATTGAGAATTAGAAGAAACTGCAGCAACTCAGCCACGAAGTGGAGACCCCATAACGTTACAGAGCGGGGGGCCGAGCGCTGAGGAGCCGAGGGCAGAAAAGTCACCGGCGCTCTGCTGACTCCATAACTGCAGAGTCCAGACCTCCTCTGCTTATATCTGCACAGGGGCGACTCAATCTAAATGTAGAATGGGTGATCAGAAATGCTCCGGTAGGTGTTCTTGAAGGTACTCAGAACGCGAGATATGTGGGATACAGAAAAGATCATGGAGAGGAATGTTTGTGGAATGTCCGAGAATCATCCCTTCGAAGAACAGCCTGAAAGAGGTGACAGCAGATTATACACAACTGTGTTTTTTTTCCTAATCCACAGTCAATTCTCCAACAATCCATTCATGTGTTAGATGATTTGGAGAATACGGTTGTAATTTTCCTTTTTTTTTACTGCATTTTTCTTTTTCTTGTGTGATTTTTTTTTTTACTGCAGAAGTGGCTTTTCGAATGACAATGCTCTGATCGTGATTCATCTAAATTACAGGTGTTCTCTGATGCCATGAAATATGCATTTAACCGAAGACAAGGGACATCCTGACTCATCTGATTATAATTAGAGCCTGCTCTGATTCATTTACGACTTCCTTTGATGACTGCCCTTTACAACACAAAAACAATGCACTGTGCGGATTTACAGCCCTAAAATCAGGAATTAGCTTTCTACTACCTCAGTCTTCATTAGAGGTGGAACAAGGACATTTCTCGCCTCGGTATAAAGTTTTCTTTTTTTTTTTTTAAAAAGCGGGTTCATTTTCATCATTTTTTTAGTTTTTTTTTGCAAATTTCTCAAATTTATTTTTGAAACTTTTTGTGTTTTTACTTTTCAGAAAAGTTCAACGCGGCCTTACAGACTTACTACGCCAAAATCGTCTCTCAAAAATCTACTCCAGATCATAGTTCCTATTTCTTTAGATTAAAGGTTTTATCCAGGACTTTGATATTGATGGCTCAATATTAGAGATGAGCAAACCAGAACTATAAAGTTCAGAGCTCGTAACGGACACTCCGAACACGGATTTCTCCCAGAAGTCCATTTTACAGTTCGGGAGTCTGAGGAGGAGAGATTTCCCAGCTCCAAAGTTTGATTTCAATGGGGTTTGGGTTCAGGTACAAGTTCAGATACAGTTCTGGTACCCAATCTGAACTTTGGACTACATTTTGGTAGGGTATCAGAACCCGAACTTTGACAGGTCTGCTCATCCCTAGTCAAAATGAATAGCAAATCGTTGGGCATCCAATACCTGGCACCACCACAATCAGCAGTTTGCAGGTCCCACGGTGATCGAAAGCAAACAGTGTATGGAGCAAAACACAACAGCTCTGTATACTGTGTAGTGTCTGTTCCTAGGTACTGTGGCTCATCTCCCAATTAAGTGAATGATACCCAAACATTAAGATGGATTTTGTTGAATCCACCTTGCCCTGTCTCTCTTTATTAGAATAAATGTTGAGGGTATAGAGATCCATGTGCCGTCGTACAGTAGGGTATAGAGATCCATGTGCCGTCGTACAGTAGGGTATAGAGATCCATGTGCTGTCATAAAGTAGGATATAGAGATGCATGTGCTGTCGTACAGTAGGGTATAGAGACTCATGTGCTGTCGTACAGTAGGGTATAGAGATCCATGTGCCGTCGTACAGTAGGGTATAGAGATCCATGTGCTGTCGTACAGTAGGGTATAGAGACCCATGTGCTGTCGTACAGTAGGATATAGAGATGCATGTGCTGTCGTACAGTAGGGTATAGAGACCCATGTGCCGTCGTGTACAGTAGGGTATAGAGATCCATGTGTCGTCGTACAGTAGGGTATAGAGACCCATGTGCCGTCGTACAGTAGGGTATAGAGACCCATGTGCCGTCGTACAGTAGGGTATAGAGATCCTTGAGCAGTCGTACAGTAGGGTATAGAGATCCATGTGCCGTTGTACAGTAGGGTATTGAGACACATGTGCCGTTGTACAGTAAGGTATAGAGACCCATGTACGGTTGTACAGTAGGGTTTACAGACCCATGTGCTGTCATAGAGTATTGCATAGAGAGCCATGTGCCGTCATACAGTAGGGTATAGAGACCCATGTCCCGTCGTACAGTAGGGTATAGAGACCCATGTGCTGTCATACAGTACGATATAGAGATCCATGTGCCGTCGTACAGTAGGGTATAGAGACCCATGTGCTGTCATACAGTAGGATATAGAGATCCATGTGCCGTTGTACAGTAGGGTATAGAGACCCATGTCCCATCGTACAGTAGGGTATAGAGACACATGTGACGTCGTACAGTAGGGTATAGAGACCCATGTGCCATCGTACAGTAGGGTATAGAGACTCATGTGCCATAAGGCTGGTTTCACAGTTGCGTTTTTTTCCGCTGCGTTTTAGCGCAAAAAAAGCATGTGTTTTTTTTCCTATACTTAACATTAAAAACGCATGCGTTTTTTTGCATGCGTTTTGACGACGCATGCGTCATTTCTACGCTTGCATGTTGTTGCAGAAATGCAACATGTAGTAATTTCTAGCGGCGTTTTTTTTGCCGCAAAAAAAGCATGCTTTTTTTGCGGCAAAAAAACGTATTGCTGTCTATGTAAACGCATGTGTTTTTAAGCACATGCGTTTGCATGCGTTTTAAACGCATGCGTTTCAATAGAAAAACACAAGAATACACACTGATAAGCCACCCCCCAACCCTAACCCTAACCCTAAAGGGATCCTAACCCTAAGGGTTAGGGTTAGGATCCCTAGGGTTAGGGTTAAGATCCCTAGGGTTAGGGTTAGGATCCCTAGGGTTAGGGTTAGGATCCCTATGGTTAGGGTTAGGGTTAGGATCCCTAGGGTTAAGGTTAGGGTTAGGATCCCTAGGGTTACTAGGGATCCTAACCCTAACCCTAGCTATTTCTGATTATAGTGGGTTTTCTAGTTGATTTTGATGATTGGCAGCTGTCACCCTTCTCATCATGTGTTTCAAAAACGCAAACGCAGGAAAAAACGCATGTAAACGCGTCAAAACATCGCGTTTGTGCAAAAACGCATGCGTCTAAAAAACAAAGCGTTTGCACGCGTTTACATGCATTTTTTTCACCACCTGTGTTTGCTTTTAAAACGCTGCGTTTTGAAACGCAAATGTGAAACCAGCCTAATACAGTAGGGTATAGAGACCCATGTGCCGTCGTACAGTAGGGTATAGAGACCCATGTGCCGTCGTACAGTAGGGTATAGAGACCCATGTGCCGTCGTACAGTAGGGTATAGAGACCCATGTGCCGTCGTTCAGTAGGGTATAGAGACCCATGTGCCATCGTACAGTAGGGTATAGAGACCCATGTGCCATCGTACAGTAGGGTATAGAGACCAATGTGCCATCCTACAGTAGGGTATAGAGACCCATGTGCCGTCGTACAGTAGGGTATAGAGACCCATGTGCCATCGTACAGTAGGGTATAGAGACCCATGTGCCATCCTACAGTAGGGTATAGAGACCCATGTGCCATCGTACAGTAGGGTATAGAGACCCATGTGCCGTCATACAGTAGGGTATAGAGACCCATGTGCCATCGTACAGTAGGGTATAGAGACCCATGTGCCATCATACAGTAGGGTATAGAGACCCATGTGCCGTCGTACAGTAGGGTATAGAGACCCATGTGCCATCATACAGTAGGGTATAGAGACTCATGTGCCGTCGTACAGTAGGATATAGAGACCCATGTGCCATCATACACTAGGGTATAGAGACCCATGTGCCATCATACAGTAGGGTATAGAGACCCATGTGCTGTTGTACAGTAGGGTATAGAGACCCATGTTCCGTCGTACAGTAGGGTATAGAGACCCATGTGCCATCTTACAATAGAGTATAGAGACCCATGTGCCATCATACAGTAGGGTATAGAGACCCATGTGCCGTCGTACAGTAGGGTATAGAGACCCATGTGCCGTCGTACAGTAGGGTATAGAGACCCATGTGCCATCGTACAGTATGGTATAGAGACCCATGTGCCGTCGTACAGTAGGGTATAGAGACCCATGTGCCATCATACAGTAGGGTATAGAGACCCATGTGCCATCATACAGTAGGGTATAGAGACCCATGTGCCATCATACAGTAGGGTATAGAGACCCATGTGCCGTCGTACAGTAGGGTATAGAGACTCATGTGCCATCATACAGTAGGGTATAGAGACCCATGTGCCATCGTACAGTAGGGTATAGAGACCCATGTGCCATCGTACAGTAGGGTATAGAGACTCATGTGCCATCGTACAGTAGGGTATAGAGACCCATGTGCCATCATACAGTAGGGTATAGAGACCCATGTGCCGTCGTACAGTAGGGTATAGAGACCCATGTGCCGTCATACAGTAGGGTATAGAGACCCATGTGCCGTCGTACAGTAGGGTATAGAGACCCATGTGCCGTCGTACAGTAGGGTATAGAGACCCATGTGCCGTCGTACAGTAGGGTATAGAGACCCATGTGCCATCGTACAGTAGGGTATAGAGACCCATGTGCCATCATACAGTAGGGTATAGAGACTCATGTGCCGTCGTACAGTAGGATATAGAGACCCATGTGCCATCATACAGTAGGGTATAGAGACTCATGTGCCATCGTACAGAAGGATATAGAGACCCATGTGCCATCATACAGTAGGGTATAGAGACCCATGTGCCATCGTACAGTAGGGTATAGAGACCCATGTGCCATCATACAGTAGGGTATAGAAACCCATGTGCCGTCGTACAGTAGGGTATAGAGACCCATGTGCCATCATACACTAGGGTATAGAGACCCATGTGTCGTCGTACAGTAGGGTATAGAGACCCATGTGCCGTCGTACAGTAGGGTATAGAGACCCATGTGCCGTCGTACAGTAGGGTATAGAGACCCATGTGCCATCATACAGTAGGATATAGAGACTCATGTGCCGTCGTACAGTAGGATATAGAGACCCATGTGCCATCATACAGTAGGGTACAGGGACCCATGTGCCTTCGTACAGTAGGGTATAGAGACCCATGTGCCGTCGTACAGTAGGGTATAGAGACCCATGTGCCATCGTACAGTAGGGTATAGAGACCCATGTGCCGTCGTACAGTAGGGTATAGAGACCCATGTGCCATCGTACAGTAGGGTATAGAGACCCATGTGCCGTCGTACAGTAGGGTATAGAGACCCATGTGCCATCGTACAGTAGGGTATAGAGACCCATGTGCCATCATACAGTAGGGTATAGAAACCCATGTGCCGTCGTACAGTAGGGTATAGAGACCCATGTGCCGTCGTACAGTAGGGTATAGAGACCCATGTGCCATCATACAGTAGGATATAGAGACTCATGTGCCGTCGTACAGTAGGATATAGAGACCCATGTGCCATCATACAGTAGGGTATAGAGACCCATGTGCCTTCGTACAGTAGGGTATAGAGACCCATGTGCCGTCGTACAGTAGGGTATAGAGACCCATGTGCCGTCGTACAGTAGGGTATAGAGACCCATGTGCCATCATACAGTAGGGTATAGAGACTCATGTGCCGTCGTACAGAAGGATATAGAGACCCATGTGCCATCATACAGTAGGGTATAGAGACCCATGTGCCGTCGTACAGTAGGGTATAGAGACCCATGTGCCATCATACAGTAGGGTATAGAGACCCATGTGCCGTCGTACAGTAGGGTATAGAGACCCATGTGCCGTCGTACAGTAGGGTATAGAGACCCATGTGCCATCATACAGTAGGATATAGAGACTCATGTGCCGTCGTACAGTAGGATATAGAGACCCATGTGCCATCATACAGTAGGGTATAGGGACCCATGTGCCTTCGTACAGTAGGGTATAGAGACCCATGTGCCGTCGTACAGTAGGGTATAGAGACCCATGTGCCATCGTACAGTAGGGTATAGAGACCCATGTGCCGTCGTACAGTAGGGTATAGAGACCCATGTGCCATCGTACAGTAGGGTATAGAGACCCATGTGCCGTCGTACAGTAGGGTATAGAGACCCATGTGCCATCGTACAGTAGGGTATAGAGACCCATGTGCCATCATACAGTAGGGTATAGAAACCCATGTGCCGTCGTACAGTAGGGTATAGAGACCCATGTGCCGTCGTACAGTAGGGTATAGAGACCCATGTGCCATCATACAGTAGGATATAGAGACTCATGTGCCGTCGTACAGTAGGATATAGAGACCCATGTGCCATCATACAGTAGGGTATAGAGACCCATGTGCCTTCGTACAGTAGGGTATAGAGACCCATGTGCCATCGTACAGTAGGGTATAGAGACCCATGTGCCGTCGTACAGTAGGGTATAGAGACCCATGTGCCATCGTACAGTAGGGTATAGAGACCCATGTGCCGTCGTACAGTAGGGTATAGAGATCCATGTGCCATCGTACAGTAGGGTATAGAGACCCATGTGCCATCATACAGTAGGGTATAGAGACCCATGTGCCGTCATACAGTAGGGTATAGAGACCCATGTGCCTTTGTACAGGCTCAGCATTGCCATGTGCATGATCCCTAACTATAGCAGGAGTGTATTTTAGAGCAAAAATCCAAAATCACTTCCTGATTGTTATATTAGAGTAATTAAAGTCTGCCTGGATGTAATGACACTCATTAGCTCCCATTAGCCTCTGTCGGTGTCTCTCTTCCACACCTGCCAATCAAGGTTAGTGTGATTTATAATTTATCATTTTCCTGTCTGGTATGTAAATGCTCTGTTAAATGTTTTACTCCCAAACCTCCGATGTATATTAACAGGGTTGGACTGGGTTGTCTGGGGCCCACAGGGGGAATTGACCCTAGGGGCGCACCCTACAGTTATATGCAAATATCTCTTAGCCGTTATCCCTGATATAATGGAGCGTCGACTGTAAAACACAGGCGGCTCCTGGACATCTACTGTGTACCCCCATAACTGGGATGTACAGTTATGGTAATTTGCATTAAAGGGTTCTTTGATGACAACAATTTTTCACCGATCCACAGGTTAGTTGGGTGATAAATTATTTGAAAGGTGGTATCCGACCATTGGAAACGGCATTGATCGGAAAGAAGAATGGGGAACTTTCATCCCTGACAGGACACTTTTATCCCCATTTTCAAATGGAGCGGCAGGTGGGATGTCTGACCACAGCTCCATTCATCCTCTTTGGGGGCTTCCAGAAAAAAGCCAAGTGCAGCCCCTTAGGGAATTAATGGATCAGTAATCGAGTCATACATGCAGCTCCATACTAATGGGGATAAAAGTCGGAAATCCTGCTGATCGGTGCAGGTCACAGCAGTCGGACCCCACCAATCAATAACTTATTATCACTTATCCTTTGGCCCCGTTCACACGCTCAGTATTTGGTCAGTATTTTACCTCAGTATTTGTAAGGCAAAACCAGAAGTGGAACAATCAGAGGAAAAGTATAATAGAAACATATGCACCACTTCTGCATTTATCACCCACTCCTGATTTTGGCTTACAAATTCTTACACAAAATACTGACCAAATACTGAATGTGAGAACATGGCCATAGGACAGGTGAGAACTTGTTTTCACCGTGCTGTACATGAGAATGGGTTACATACAAATTACAGATATTACTTACAGTAAGAGAACTAACAATGACGGACTGATACAGAGGGGCGAGGACCCTGCCCTTGCAGGCTTACATTCTACAGGATTATGGGGAAGGAGACAGTAGGGTGAGGGTTGCAGGAGCTCCGGTGTTGGTGAGGCGGTATCTCCGGTAGTGGTGAGGAGGCAGCGGGGTCAGTGCAGGCTGTAGGCTTTCCTGAAGAGGTGGGTTTTCAGGTTCCGTCTGAAGGATCCGAATGTGGTTGATAGTCGGACCTGTTGGGGCACAGAATTTCAGAGGATGGGGGATATTCAGGAGAAGTCTTGGAAGTGCTAGGGGGAGGAGCGAATAAGTGTGGAGAAGAGAAGGAGGTCTTGGGAGGACTGGAGATTATGTGAGGGAAGATATCGGGAGATTAGTTCAGAGATATATGGAGGAGACAGGTTATGGACGGCTTTGTAGGTCAGTAATAGCAATTTGAACTGGATACGCTGAGGGAATGGGAGCCAGTGAAGAGATTTGCAGAGGAGGGAAGCAGAGGAGTAACGAGGAGAGAGATGAATTAGTCGGGCAGCAGAGTTAAGGATGGACTGGAGAGGTGCAAGGATGTTAGCAGCGAGGCCACATAAAAGGATGTTGCAGTAGTCGACGCGGGAGAGGATGAGGGCACGCACAAGCATTTTATTAGATTGACAGTTGAGGAAAGGACGGATTCTGGAAACATTTTTGAGCTGGAGGCGACAGGAGGTGGAAAGCTTGGATGTGCGGTTTGAAGGACAGGGCAGAGTCAAGGGTTAATCCGAGGCAGCGGACTTCCAGTACGGGGGAAAGCATGATGACGTTAATTGCGATAGATAAGTCAGGTAAGGAAGATCTATGAGAAGGAGGAAAGACGATGAGTTCAGATTTGTCCACATTGAGTTTGAGGAAGCGAGAAGAGAAGGAGGATATGGCTGATAGACACTCCGGGATTCTGGACAGCAGAGAGGTGATGTCTGGGCCAGAGAGGTTGATCTGAGTGTCATCAGCATAAAGGTGGTACCTCTTGCCAGAAAAATACTACTGAAGATCCTACAAAGACGGTTACAGCCTCACTTTGAAAAAGAGCTGCCAGAGAAGTAAGCAGGATTCAGAAAAGGCAGAGGAACAAGAGATGTTATTGTTAATATTAGATGGATAATAGAAAAGGTCAAAGAATACAACAAGGAGATCTATTTTTGCTTCAACGACGACAGCAAAGCTTTCTACTGTGCTGATCACCGGAAACATTGGAATAGCATGAAGGATAAGGGTGTGCTGAACCATCTGATTAGCTTCATTAGGAACCTTTACATCGACCAAAAAGCAACAGTCAGAATGGAATGGTGACACAGCATGGATCAACGTAGAGCGAGCTGTCAGACAAGGGTACATCCTGTCACCAGTTTTCTTCAATTTATATGCAGAAGTCATTTTCAGGAAGGCTGTACTTCTGGAAAAATAAGAAGGAATCAAAATTGCTGAACAAATTATCAACAATCTTAAATACGAAGACGATACAACATTGATAGCAACAAGCGTAGATGGAATGAAGTACTTATTACGGAGTGTCAAGATGGAAAGTTTGAACGTGGGACTGCTACTCTAGACAAATTAGAAAAAGATATTGACTAGTGCCAGGTACGACGTGGACACATTTGAGATGGACGGCGATGAACTGGAAGTTGTAAAAGACTTCAATTTGAGATGCAGTGATGACACTGGAAGTAAATAGTAGAATAGCTATGGGCAAATCAACAATGATGTCACTGGACAAGGTCTTCAAATCGAGGAACATTTCTCAAGCAATGAAGACGCGGCTTTTCTGTGGTAACTTATAGATGTCATACCTGGGCGATAAAGAAACAAAACAGGAGATGAATCAAAGCCTTCGAAATGTGGTGCTGGAAAAGGATTTTTTCAATACCATGGATAGAAGGAAGAACAAGCAAATCAATTCTGGAGTAAATCAAGCCATGTCACTGGAAGCAAGGATCACCAAGCTACAACTTGCCTACTTTGGACACATCATGCGAAGAAAGCAATCACTGGAGAAGGACATCATGGTTGGAAGAATACAGTAGAAGGTTCAAGGCGAAGAGGAAGACCAGCGACCCGATGGCTTCTGTTAATCAAGATAATGGAGGAGAAGACACTGATGGACCTATCTAGGCTTGCACAAGATCATTTTTCTTGCAGACAGGTCATCCATCAAGTTGTCATGGCTCGAGATCGAGCAGGATGAATATATAAATACCGTATATAGTAACACTACGGAGTCACCCACAGCATTGGTCTGATACTTTACTCTCTGACTTTACTCTCCATTACGGGGGCGGTTTCACTAAGATGAAAAACTGGTTTGTAGGTTTTTTTTTTCAGACCTGCTTTGGTCAAGCGACTTTATTGACGAATTCCAAAACCTTGAGCACAGTGGATATTTATGACACTATTTTCTCCTCTGCCTGAATCGTTTGCATGTTAATCACCAGTTTTTGTGTAATTTTTAATCCAGTCTTTAGACAGGAATGAGAACAGAGATAAAGATCTAATTAGCTTGAGGTGGAAAATCTACCTTTCAAATTCCATCTCCTCTTCAAACACAGATTGTGCTTTGAACAGTTCACATGTCCAATAATCCTCTGTTTGAGACAGATCCAGTAAGCAAAAAAAAAAAAGACAACAAACAAATGGCTATTTTACAGATCCATTTTCCATAGACTTCAATGTTAAAAAACACAGATCCAGTCGCAATCCATTTTTTTTAGCTGCACAGTTACGTCTGCACAACTTTTTTCAACTGATTGCTGATGGATCCATTTCCAATGGATGATTGATGGACATTTGAACTCAGTCTTAGCAGGACAAAAAAGTTGTACAGACACTTTTTTCTCCAACTAAAAAAAAAAAATAGATTACGACTGGATCCAGTTTTTTTAACATTGAAGTCTATGAAAAAACGGATCCTTTAAATAGCCATCGTTTTTTTCTTCGATTTGAAACTGGCCCGTTTTTTTGCTTTTCCATGGCCGATTACTAGACATGTAAACTCAGCCTAAAGTACAAATCCGAGGGTTGCTTTTGTAAGAAATAAGTGGTAATGGGTGAGCATTTTTTTTTACCAAACAGCATGGGTATAACTTGGGCTATGTTTACATAACATTTTGGCACACGTCAGTGGCTCCGAGTGAATTCCTCAAAAATGTGATTCAGGCATATCCGCCGACTTGGCCCTTGACTTTTAATATTTGGCAAATGTTGCCAAAAATGAGGTCAGACTGAGCACAAAATGACTTCTTTATAAAAGACAATGGCCCCATTGGCAGATATGCCCGAATCCCTTTTTTCGAGACTTTGTGATGTGAACATAGCCTTAAGTAAGACGGTGATCTAGGTCCACACAATAGCTCTATGGTGAATATTCCAAGTTGTGGGCCAATTGCAAGAATTTTATCCATGTGAGAATTCTTACGACTAATACGTAACTGTTTCCTGCAGAAGGAAATATTGAGGTTGAGGGACGACTACTGTAACCTGTGAATTTACGGCAACTAGTCAGTGTGAAACCCTGAGCCTGAAGAATATATCCAACTCACATCCTCCATGACTGTTCTCCTGATCTAAATGGATCCCTCATCAGTAGACCAAGCAGTTATAGAGATATTTTGTGTGGAATGATCCTGTAAGTACATGCAAAGTATTACAGGTCAGGACTATAACTGAGATTATTATATAATGATGTCAGTAACAGGTGCAGTAAGTTCAGAAATAGTCATTAATACTAGAAGAGCGGTTCTTCTAGATATGACAGTGTGGATCTAATATACGTTAAGGGTACGTATATTTTGCATCATTTGTAAAGGATCCAGTTTAGGATAACCAGGATCCAGGATAACTGGACATATGAATGGAGCCTTAGTCCTTTATCTAGCTGAGTGATCTTCAAAAATGTTACAAGTCCATCAGAGCTCCTGGTTCTGACAGCTCTCTCTGCTCCTCTTCTCCTCCTCCTCCTCAGTGTAGAGATAGCAGCAAGGAAAGGGGTGTACAAAGATCTCCACAGCCTGGGTGGGCAGAGAAAACAGCTAGAGTAAAGGAAGGAAGAGGAAATAAGTACAGAATAGAAACTGTGCTGATATATGAGCAGTGAAGACAGCGGTAACCTGGATGCAGTTCCATAGCTCGTCATAATGCAAAATTCCACCAGTTTTGGAGATATTTTTGGGCCCCTGTGCAGCTCGTTGCACCAGTGATACGTCCACCCCTCTCCTCTGTCTGCCCCATGCATAGGAAGGTTGAGCTCTCTGAGTTCTCTTTGAGAAAGCCGCTGCCAGGCTCCTATATCTCCCGCAGTAGGAAATTCACCCACCGGATACTTCTTTTACTCAACATTGCCTGTCAGATGAGAGTCAGGAGGCCCACGCACACATTGGACTACCAATATTGATGGGTTCGAATGACTAAAAATGATCATATGCTGCCCAGCCCTTTCTATGGCTTCAGAAATATTTAGTTTAGCAACATAAGGGATTAATTTTGCATTTATTCTAATACCAAATTGGGTTTAGGAGGCCAAAAAATTGAGGACTATTTTTCATTTGAGCATGGACTTCCACTACAGATAGTGAGGCCCAGACTTGGGTGTTCCTGATAAGGCATTATTGAGCTGTCTGATGAGACCCCAGTGGAATAGATTGAGAAGCCCTTCTCTCTGATGTCACGATAGTGTTTATCTTCGTTGCTACGCTTGTGTTCTATTGTGATGATATCACAATTGGGTTTGTCCTAATTTCCATTGTTGCATTGTATGGATGGTATCACTCTGATGTTTGTCAGCATTTTACTTTGATGATGTGATGTGACTGCTGGTCTCCATTCTATGTTGTATGGAAATGATGTCTCAATGATGTTTGTCTGTATGTTGACTGTGGTCTTTTTTGATGTTGTCACAGCGACCACACAACAACTTAGGCTACTTTCACGCTAGCATTTTCTGCAATCCGTCACAATGCGTCGTTTTGCAGAAAAAACGCATCCTGCAAAAGTGCTTGCAGGATGCGTTTTTTCCCCATAGACTTGTATTGACGACGCATTGCGACGGATTGCCACATGTCGCATCCGTCGTGCTTTGGCGGACCGTTGGGAGCAAAAAATGCTACATGTAACGTTGTTTGCTCCTGACGGACCGCTTTTTCCGACCGTGCATGCGCGGCCGGAACTCCGCCCCCACCTCCCCGCACCTCACAATGGGGCAGCGGATGTGCCGGAGAAATGCATCCGCTGCCTCCGTTGTGCAGTGCGTTAAACGCTAGCGTCGGAATCTCTGCCCGACGCATTGCGACGGGGAGATTCCGACGCTAGTGTGAAAGTAGCCTTACCAACGATCACGGCCAGGTCGTATCGCTGGTCGTGATCGTTGGTAAGTCGTTTAGTGTAACGGTACCTTTAGGCTTCTTCTAATTCCTAGGGCTGGATTCTATTTTAATCATATTCAAGGCTGTGTTATATTATGATTGTGTAATAGCCCCATACACATTACATAGCTATAGACTGAACGATTGTTCGGCTGACAGCTGTCTCTCCTGACTCCCCCAAACACCAGACCAGTCGGAAGGGCATTCCTATGCTCTCTATGGAAACGTTCCAACAACAAGCTTTTGGTGATTTTTTTACAATGCGTATTTGTGAAAAAAAAAAAAATGTTGTGCTGAACAAAAAAAATCAGCCATTAAAATTAAACAGGCCGGATCCTTCTCTTTCCTGATGGAACCACAGTTTACAAGACAGAATGGGCCCAACTGCACCCCGAAAAAATGCAAAAATGCTGTGCTTTCCCATTGTGTGAACAGCGCCACATACAAGTCTCTTATGCGAAGTCATATGCCAAGCAGCCGCCCCCTCCATTAATTTGGTAGGTTGTGAGTGCCTGCCTCATCGGTATTTCTGCACCTGTGTTGCCGCCATCTTAACCACATGGGTCTACTGCATCCATTTCTACGACTGTTAAAAAAGGTCCAGATCCTCTTCTTCACTTGGGCTGTGCACTAGAGATAAGCAAATATATTTGCCAGAAGCTGGTCATGTGGAAACATCAGACGTTCATTGATGGGATCCCTGATGCCTCGTTTGACTTGACGGTGTGGTTAGACTTAATTGTTGCAGCTTAGCGTACGCATGACATTGTGTCAGACCCGCTAATCCGAAGTTGGGTATGCCGGCAAGAAGGCGGTGGTATGCCGAGCCCCAGTCTGGGGTTCACGGAATACTGAGGTGGGCGCTGGGCAAGGGGTAGTGCGAAATAACTTGCTCATCTCTACTGTGCAGACGTGTACTCTGCATATCGGACATTTTTTCTATGGCACTATCATTCTTATGGACTTTACATTTCTTTTTTTAAATATATAAATAAAATTAATTATTTTTTTATTCGCTTGCAAATTACACTCGTTAACCCTCCTCAATCTCCCAAGAGTTATCAGCACCCATTGGGCCAGTACACTCCTCTGCTGCAGGGCATCAGCACTAGGAGGGGAATCCACATGTGAGCAGCCTTGTATTGATCATCAGTATCAGAGCAGTGGGGGTCCGGCCCTCTGGTCACCGATCAGGTGTTCTCATTTTTGGTGGCAGTCAGATGTGCAGCGGAAAAGCACATTTCTTTCAACTATGTAGTGTCCACTGCTGGGTACTGAAGATCAGCTCCTACTTGAAGGAACACAGTTAATGGAGCTGTGCTGTTCCGCACCGTACAGTTTTCATCCGGCCGGTGGCGGCAGAGGGTCCTAGGGATAGGATATCAATATAAACGTAGTGGAGGAATACTTTAATGGTGACCAGTCCAGCTATCAATACTTATGGAGGGAGTACACTGGCGGTCACTCTGTGTTGAAGTGGTCAGCCTGTCACCCAATTTTTCACTGTTTATTTACATCCTCTACGAACCTTAGGTGCATTTTTCTCCATCTGATTTCAGGCCACTAAATGGGCACTGATGGACCATATATAAGTTGGTTTTTCGCTTCCGACATTCATGGTCTGAGCACACGGTGTATGATCTGGCTGCAAGTCTCCTAACCAGAATTCATATATGCCTGTGTGACTTCTGAGACCAATGGCCGGCCCAATCATTGTGATTCTTGTTGGGAAATGTGAAACTTGCCTAAAGACTCCCATTCACATTAGACTGATATCGGCGGCATCAGCCGAAAGTCTAAGGAGGCCTCTCGATTCTTGACATGTCAGGTGATAGAACAGTATGGTAAGTCCAACTTTGGACTGCCGATCCTTTTGTTCTCGGCGAGGTCGACCATCAGCGGAGTATGTCAGGGGCTCTATCGTAAAGAGTGCAAACGCTCCTTCCTGTGAATGGAGATGTCAGGAAAGATAGCTGCCATCAGCCGACAGCGATCTATTGTGTATGGGGCCCCTTAGTCTAGGCGCCTGTTTACACGGACCAACAATGATGAAGACATAACATCCCTTTGCTTTCAGCAAGATCGACCATCGGAGAAGTCTGTAAGCGGCGCTCTCGTAGAAAGTGTCAATGCTCTTTCTTGTGTATGGAGGATTTGTGGGAGATAACTGCCATCGGCCGACAGCTATCCTCAGTCTTCGGGCGCCTGTTTACTCTGACTGACAATGGTGGAGGCAGAACTATCGATAATAAGACCGTTCTGTCCTTATACGCCTCTTGTTGTGAGCAGCGCACCTCAAGTTTTCACCGGACGACGTGCTGCCGATAGTGATCCTAAATGATCAGATCACCTGAGGAACAAACGTTTTGCTTTTTCGGAGGGTGAACGTCTGCATTTTTACACCGTCATTTGATTGGAAACGAGTGTTTCTACAATTTTGGCCATCGAGCGCCGATCACCTATAAAACAAATCGTCTGCTGGTCTTTTACCAACATGATCGTTCTTTCCCCTCACAGCGCCGTTTTATCGGCAGCACATCCTGTGTATAAAGGGTAATGAGCAGCCGATAAGGATTTTAAGCTCCTGCCCGAAACCCATTAAGCCAAGAACGGATCATGAGTACCAGAGTACGGGTGTCACCGTCCGTCCGAACGGAAACACAGACACGTTTTATATATATATACAGTTAGGGCCAGAAATATTTGGACAGTGACACAAGTTTTGTTATTTTAGCTGTTTACAAAAACATGTTCAGAAATACAATTATATATATAATATGGGCTGAAAGTGCACACTCCCAGCTGCAATATGATAGTTTCCACATCCAAATCGGAGAAAGGGTTTAGGAATCATAGCTCTGTAATGCATAGCGTCCTCTTTTTCAAGGGACCAAAAGTAATTGGACAATGGACTCTAAGGGCTGCAATTAACTCTGAAGGCGTCTCCCTCGTTAACCTGTAATCAATGAAGTAGTTAAAAGGTCAGGGGTGGATTCCAGGTGTGTGGTTTTGCATTTGGAAGCTGTTGCTGTGAGCAGACAACATGCGGTCAAAGGAACTCTCAATTGAGGTGAAGCAGAACATCCTGAGGCTGAAAAAAAAGAAAAAATTCCATCAGAGAGATAGCAGACATGCTTGGAGTAGCAAAATCAACAGTTGGGTACATTCTGAGAAAAAAGGAATTGACTGGTGAGCTTGGGAACTCAAAAAGGCCTGGGCGTCCACGGATGACAACAGTGGTGGATGATCGCCGCATACTTAATTTGGTGAAGAAGAACCCGTTCACAACATCAACTGAAGTCCAGAACACTCTCAGTGAAGTAGGTGTATCTGTCTCTAAGTCAACAGTAAAGAGAAGACTCCATGACAGTAAATACAAAGGGTTCACATCTAGATGCAAACCATTCATCAACACCAAAAATAGACAGAAAAACACCTCAAGAAGCCAGCTCAGTTCTGGAAAAGTATTCTATGGACAGATGAGACAAAGATCAACCTGTACCAGAATGATGGGAAGAAAAAAGTTTGGAGAAGAAAGGGAACGGCACATGATCCAAGGCACACCACATCCTCTGTAAAACATGGTGGAGGCAACGTGATGGCATGGGCATGCATGGCTTTCAATGGCACTGGGTCACTTGTGTTTATTGATGACATAAGAGCAGACAAGAGTAGCCGGATGAATTCTGAAGTGTACCGGGATATACTTTCAGCCCAGATTCAGCCAAATGCTGCAAAGTTGATTGGACGGCGCTTCATAGTACAGATGGACAATGACCCCAAGCATACAGCCAAAGCTACCCAGGAGTTCATGAGTGCCAAAAAGTGGAACATTCTGCAATGGCCAAGTCAATCTCCAGATCTAAACCCAATTGAGCATGCATTTCACTTGCTCAAATCCAGACTTAAGACGGAAAGACCCACAAACAAGCAAGACCTGAAGGCTGCGGCTGTAAAGGCCTGGCAAAGCATTAAGAAGGAGGAAACCCAGCGTTTGGTGATGTCCATGGGTTCCAGACTTAAGGCAGTGATTGCCTCCAAAGGATTTGCAACAAAATATTGAAAATAAAAATATTTTGTTTGGGTTATGTTTATTTGTTCAATTACTTTTGACCTCCTAAAATGTGGAGTGTTTGTAAAGAAATTCCTACATTTTCTATCAGATATTTTTCTTCAACCCTTCAAATTAAACGTTACAATCTGCACTTGAATTCTGTTGTAGAGGTTTCATTTCAAATCCAATGTGGTGGCATGCAGAGCCCAACTCGCGAAAATTGTGTCACTGTCCAAATATTTCTGGCCCTAACTGTGTATATATATATATATATATATATATATATATACGGCCCAGTCACGTAGTATATTGGCCAGCACAGAGCCACGTAGTATAGAGACTTAAAAAAAACAAAAAACATATACTCACCTATAGCCCGTTGAAGTCCTGCTATACTCACCCTGCGCCGCCTTTCTCGCTCCTCGCCACGCTCCCGGGATCGCTCCATTGCAAGCGGCAGCTTCCGGTCCCGTCCCAGGGCTGGTGTGAGCAGGACCTATGATGACGTCGCGGTCACATGACCGTGACGTCACGGCAGGTCCTTGCCGCACACCAGCCCTGGGACGGGACCGGAAGCTGCCGCTTGCAATGGAGCGATCCAGGGAGCGTGGCGAGGAGCAAGAAAGGCGACGGAGGGTGAGTATAGCAGGTTTTTTGGTTTTTTAATTATTTTTAACATGACCTATTTTTTCTATTGATGCTGCATTAATGCTGCCATTAACCCTGTGTGAGCGGTGGGGATTATGGAGCGGGCACCGGGCAGTGAGTGCAGGGGAGTAGGGGAGGGACTAATCGGACTGTGCCCGTCGCTGAGTGGTCGCGACAGCCATGACAGGCAGCTGCCGAGACCAATCAGCGAAGGAATAACCGTGACAGAAGGACAGACAGACGGAAGTGACCCTTAGACAATTATGTATATAGATATACTAGATGGTGGCCCGATTCTAACGCATCGGGTATTCTAGAATATGTATGTATGTACATATATAGCAGCCACATAGTATATAGCAGAGGCCACGTAGTACATAGCAAATACTACGTGGCCTGTGCTATATAGTATGTGGCTGCTATATACATACATACATATTGTAGAATACCCGATGCGTTAATACAGGCCAGGCAGTATATAACAGTGGCCATGCAGTATATAACACAGCCCAAACAGTATATAACACAGCCCACATACTATATAACACAACCCACGCAGTATATAGCAGCCACGCAGTATATAATACAGGCGACGTAGTACATAACACAGGCCACGCAGTATATAACACAGGGCACCTAGTATATAGCACAGCCCACGCAGTATATAGCAGCCACGCAGTATATAACACAGCCCACGCAGTATATAGCAGGCATGCAGTATATAACACAGCCCACATAACATATAACACAGGGCACATAGTATATAGCACAGCCCACGGAGTATATCACACAGCCCACGGAGTATACAACACAGCCCACGTACTATATAACACAGCCCACGCAGTATATAGCAGCCACGCAGTATATAACACAGCCCACATAACATATAACACAGGGCACATAGTATATAGCACAGCCCACGGAGTATATCACACAGCCCACGGAGTATACAACACAGCCCACGTACTATATAACACAGCCCACGCAGTATATAGCAGCCACGCAGTATATAACACAGCCCACGCAGTATATAGCAGGCACGCAGTATATAACACAGCCCACGTAACATATAACACAGGGCACATAGTATATAGCACAGCCCACGGAGTATATCACACAGCCCACGGAGTATATAACACTGCCCAGGTAGTACATAGCAGCCACGCGGTATATAACACTGCCCACGCAGTATTTAGCAGGGTGGGAACCATATCCCTGTTAAAAAAAAATAATTAAAATAAAAAATAGTTATATACTCACCCCCTGGGATCCAGCGAAACTCTGGCGATGCGCGCGCAGCTGCCGCCATCTTCCGTTTCCATGATGCATTGCGAAATTACCCAGATGACTTAGCGGTCTCGCGAGACCGCTAAGTCTTCTGGGTAATTTCGCAATGCATCTCTGGGAACGGAAGATGGCGGCCGGCGCGAGCGCATCGTCGGACGACGGAAGGTGAGAATAGCAGGTTTTTTGTTTTTTTATTATTTTTAACATTACATCTTTTTACTATTGATGCCGCATAGGCAGCATCAATAGTAAAAAAAGTTGGGGACACACAGGGTTAATAGCGGCGGTTACGGAGTGCGGTACCCGTGGCCCGTTACCGCTGCCATTAACCCCGTGTGAGCGGGGAGTGGAGGGGATTACGGAGCTTATATATATATAGATACGCTCAGGGCCGGCGTCAGCACCCGGCACACCGGGCAAATGCCGGGGCCCTGGGGAGAGAGGGGGGCCCACTCATGCTGTCATAGATACAGCTGGGAGAGCAGAGCAGGAGATAACTGCTCTCTCCCCCCACAAAGTCACTGCTGGCTGCGTTCTCTTAACCCCTATGTGCCAGCTCTGACAAAAGCATCTTCTCACTCAGTCAGTGCAGCCAGGCAGGCACACATAGGGGTTAAGAGAAGGCAGCCAGTGTGACATTGTGGGCGGAGAGAGCACGTTCTCTGCTCTCCCCCTGGGTGGCTGCAGACAGTGCTGAAGTTTATCAGGCAGATTCCGTCCTACCAGTGACTGAGTGAGTGCTATGGTATCCAGCAGTGGTTGCAGTTGTGGCTCAGTCTGCTGCTGTCTGTCTCCGCTGCCTAAAAATGTGGGTGATGTCTGGAGGAGCAGCTGGTGGGGTGCAGCCTGTAGCCACCCAGCTCTCCCAGAATACATGCATGCTGCACCAAACCTGCACCAGTGGGGTAGGAAGAAGCTTAACCCCTTCCCATCTGTATGAAGGTTATTGCTGAACCTTCAAGATAACAATCCGACCCGCATAAATGGGGTTAACCAGATGCCAGGAGGAAGGGGAGCTGCTGCCATGTGGGCTGTAGGTTGGGGCCCGTGGCCCCATGCTGGTGACTGGAGGGACTCTGCCCAGTGCTGGCATGTGGGTGATTTCTGCTCCGGAGTCTCAGCTTCTCTCCTCCACATCACACTGTGCAGTCACAGCAACATTGGTTGTGTCTGTCCAGGTCCCAGCAGCTGCCACTGCTCCCACCAAGGACATGGCATCACTTAACCCTTCCCCTGCAGCCACCGGCAACAAATCCACATTATTCCTTGATTAAATCAGGTTCCAACCCAATAGAGGAGCAGACATTTCCTGGTGCCATTAGGATCCGGGACGGGGTGACATTGGCTGCCCTGCTACTCTGTAGTGGGGGGTGACAAGTGTAACATGGGGTAACGGTGACAGAGAAATGCACAGGATAATAGTGAGAGCGACAGAGGGCAGTGTATGGTATGGAGCAGTCAGGGGGTGGGCTGCAGGATCCCCCCATACTGTACATGACTGCTCGGGACAGGGAGGCGCTTAATGAGCTTCTAATGGCGGGGCACTAATTGGGTCATTAGGGTTTGTGGAAAGGATTCAGCATCAGGTCCCTCATTAATGCCCGAGCCGCCTGTTACTTTGTAGCACAGATCTGTTGGGGCTGCAAAACCAAACAACGTTGTTTATGTAGAAAAGTCTTTGTTTCATAGAAAAATTCTAAACAGAAAAGCACCTCTCCTGTATATATACACTGCACAGCACCTTTCCTCCTGTATATATACACTGCACAGCACCTCTCCTGTATATATACACTGCACAGCACCTTTCCTCCTGTATATATACACTGCACAGCACCTCTCCTGTATATATACACTGCACAGCACCTTTCCTCCTGTATATATACACTGCACAGCACCTCTCCTGTATATATACACTGCACAGCACCTTTCCTCCTGTATATATACACTGCACAGCACCTCTCCTGTATATATACACTGCACAGCACCTTCCTCCTGTATATATACACTGCAGAATCTACAATAGCTGTCACTCATGTAAGAAGTGAAATCTGGCATTGTACTATACATTTCTCTGCCGTATCTGTGCATCATAAATCGGGGTATGTGTTAAAGGGGGGGGGGGGCCCACTGAGACTCTTTCGCCCGGGGCCCTCGAAAACCTGGAGCCGGCCCTGGATACGCTTCTGTTATTCGTCAGGTCATCACCGGCATGTTTACATGGGTGGTTTATTGGGAACGAGGCTACAAACGCACATTTGACAAATATCTGTGCCTTACACCTCATCTCTAAGGCCTAATACGTATTTTATTGCATTTTAATAAAAAAAATAAAAAAAATAATGGGATAAAAAGAGGGCCCTCAGGTGGCCCGGATGTGGAACCTGACAGAAAATTTATGAATTATTGTACTGAACTAACATATAGCTCTAATATATGTCTGTAGTGACGTATTTCCACCATAAGTAACAAGCTTTATTGCGTGATTTATGTGTATGGAGGCCCAGCACACAACTCTGTCACTTCATGCCTGAGGCTCAGCCGGCCCAGAGCCCACAGCCCAAGTAGTCACTGAAAACCTACGCTTCCCTTTCCCGCCCAAATGACGTCATCAGAACAATGACGCCTTACCCCATCGCCTCTCCTGATCACGTGTCAGCTACTGGCAGCGCCGCTACGTCATCACGGTGCGACTCCCTGGTTTCCGTACAGAGCGACGTTACCCAGGTAAACACGGCGGCCGTGTGGCGCACGGTGCGGTGAGCGCCTGCTTATCGGTCTCTCCTCATATCTGTGTACTGCCGTAGATGAACGTCCAGCAGCTCTTGGCGGAGACGGAATGCTGAGACTTGTAGTTCTGCTGCTGTTTCCGTGACCTCGGAGGTGACACGTTTCTATGGCAACAACTGTATTAGTGGAAAAATCTTCCACTTTGTTTGGATTCTAGACATTTTAATCACTTAAAGAGGAGACAAATGCCAATTGTTTTGTTAAGGAAACTTTTATTTCTTATTAAAACTCCTTTTTGTCCCTGAAAATGGACAAATTTGGAATTTTATTGTTGTTGCTTTGGTTACAGGCCACCTCTGCAGCGGTAGCCGGTCTCCTAAGCAACAAGGGCAGTAGTTTGAAGCCCTTTTCTTCGTTTCCCCCGTGCTCCTCCGATTCTGCAGAGCCAAAACAACTTTTGCTATCGGCTTTAGAGAGCGCACAGGTCCGGGAAGCGGTGCGGCCATGCCATCACCAAAAACGTAACCCTTCTCCGGCCGCCTTCCTGCTTGTTGTCTTTTCCTCTTCTGTCCGCCTCGGAGATCACTCCATGCTATAATGTCACGACCTTACCACTAGTGATGAGCGAACGTGCTGGGATAAGGTGTTATCTGAGCATGCTCGGGTACTGAATGTCTTCAGCGTGCTCGAAAAATATGTTCTAGTCCCCGCGGCTGCATGTCTCGTGGCTCTTAGACAGTCGCACTTGAACAGCGGCGCGACATGCAGCCGCGGGGACTAGAACATATTATTCAAGCGCCGAAGACACTTGGTTAGCACCTGAGCATGCTCAGATAACACCTTATCTGAGCATGCCCGCTCATCACTACTTGCTATGTTTTACTGTAATTTTTTGTTTTAATACTAGTGATGAGTGAGTGTGCTTGGGTTTTCCGAGCATGCTCGGGTGTTCTCCCGAGTATTTTGGGCGTGCTCGTAGATTATGTTTGAGTCCCTGCAGCTGCATCATTTGCGCCTGCTAGACAGCCTGAATACTGTGGGGATTCCCTAACAAACGGGCAATCCCTGTGTTCAGGTTGTCTAACAGCCGCAGGTCTCGCAGCTGCGGGGAATCAAACATAATCTACGAGCACGCCCAAGATAATCAAAAGAACGCCCGAGCATGCTCGGAAAGTTCGAGTAACATATATGTATTTCTTGTTTTTACAGAGTTACATGCATAAAGGTACAAAATGACAAGGCATGGAAAAAACTGCACTGCTGGAGCTGTCTACACCTACTACGAAAAAAAGAAAGACACAGGTTTGTACTAGAACTGGTGCAAATTAATTTACCCATCCCAGTCCATCAGTAAGGCCGGGATCACACATGCGAGAAATACGTCCGAGTCTCGCATGTTAATACCCGGCATGGCTGCTGGCACTCAGGAGCGGAGCGTGCGGCTGCATGTATTGCTATGCTGCTGCACGCTCCGCTCCTGACTGACGGCGGCAATGCAGGGTATTAACATGCGAGACTCGGCCGTGTTTCTCGCATGTGTAATCCCGGCCTAAGAGTAAGAACGGTATGTGAGCAAGAGAGGAGGTTGCTACTTCCAGGCATCGGTAGTTCTGCTTTCGATTAGCCAGCCTGGCACAACATCATCTTGCAGCTTGACGGACATCGCCCCAGGCCGGCTAATCAGAAGATGAGCCGCCACGGTTGTCGTCGGGTAAGAGGTAATTCTCTTGCTCTCACCCACAGGTCAGTGTGATTTTTTTTTTTTTTACTTAATGCTGTAATACCAAATAATTGCAGTGTATTGTACAGGACATCAACTAACGATCACAGATGGAAGTATCCTGTGGGAGGTTTAAAAAAAAAAAAAAAAAAATACAAGAAAGTGTTAAAAAACAAAAAGAAAAATGTAAAAATTGAAGAAACCCCACTGTTATTCTCAACCTAGAATAAAGAAATATCTAGCCTACTTGGTATGGCCAGGTCTGTGAATGTCCGATGTATGAAAGAATAAAATTGCAAATAAAGAAGAAAAAAAAAATCACTCCAACCCGCCCTCCCAAAAAAATAATGCAGTAAAAAGTAAGCAAAACGTCCTGTGTTCCTCAAAATGGTAACAGTATGGCACACACAAACAAACCAGCCCTCACACAGCTTTGTCGGCTTAAAAAAAAAAAAAAAAAAATACAACATTTCCAGCTCTTCGAAAAAGTTGAAACAAACCAAATTTGTTTGTTACAAAGTTTTGAACTATTAAAATAATGAAAAGAAAGAAACTCGATGATGGCATCGCCATATCCTTACTGACCTGAAGAATCGCGTTGCCAGGTAAAAATGAAACGCAAAGAAATCAATAGCGGAATTGCTTCTTTTTTTCTACAAGTAATTTGGATATTAAAATGAAATATGTGATTCAAACTTATTAACTCTTTTCCCTCCCCAAAAAAGTCAGCATGTGGACGGAAAAGTAAAAAAAAAAGTTATGGTTCTTAGAAGAAGGGGAGGGAACAAAAAACGAACTGCATGATTGTTTAAGCAGCCGCCATGACACACAAATTCTGTTCCATTTTCGGCTTTGATTGATGACGCACTGACATCTTCTGTTTTCAGCCGCCTCGGGATATGGCACTCAGACGGTTCGTCTCAGCAAAGATGCGGTAAAAGATTTTGATTGCTGTTGCTTGTCTCTTCAGCCGTGTAAAGACCCGGTGGTGACGTAAGTGTCCGAAAACCACAACATCGACTGATCATAAGATCTGCAATGATTATCAGTTCGGAAATTCTGTTGAATGTTTTAAAGCAAACCCATCACTAGAGTCAGACCACGGGCAGCATAAATCAGAGCCCGGCCCCCATGACTGCAGCCAGGTTAGCTTTCTCTAAAGGCTGCCGTGTTTCAGAGAAAATATAGTTTGAAAAGCCAGCAAGGGACCATAGGGAGAGAACAGACGAGTCCAGGGCTTCTTCAACTCCAGTGGATTGACAGTTCTCTTACTATTTACAGACTTGGGAGAGAACGATCAATTAAAGGGAACCGGTCAGCAGGATTTTGCACGGTAACCTACACACAGTGTTAGGTCGGCGCCGTTATACTGATTACAATTATACCTTTGTTGATGAAATCTGTCTTGTGGTCGTTGTTTAATCAGTTTTCAGTTAATGATATGCTCGTGCTCCGGGGGGGGGGGGGGGGGAAGCTTCATGTGGTGCTCTGACTAGGTATTCATAATACAGCCTGCTGACAGGTCACTGATCCCTCACCGGCCTATATGTATGTATTATATATATATATATATATATATATATATATATATATATACATATATATATATATATATATATACACACACAAAATAAAGGGAACACTTAAATATCACATCCTAGATCTGAATGACCGAAATATCCTCATTGAATACTTTGTTCTCTTCATGTGGTGCTCTGACTAGGTATTCATAATACAGCCTGCTGACAGGTCACTGATCCCTCACCGGCCTGCCCCCTAGTTTACTATATGTATGTATATATATATACAGTGGGGCAAAAAAGTATTTAGTCAGTCAGCAATAGTGCAAGTTCCACCACTTAAAAAGATGAGAGGCGTCTGTAATTTACATCATAGGTAGACCTCAACTATGGGAGACAAACTGAGAAAAAAAAATCCAGAATATCACATTGTCTGTTTTTTTAACATTTTTTTTGCATATTATGGTGGAAAATAAGTATTTGGTCAGAAACAAACAATCAAGATTTCTGGCTCTCACAGACCTGTAACTTCTTCTTTAAGAGTCTCCTCTTTCCTCCACTCATTACCTGTAGTAATGGCACCTGTTTAAACTTGTTATCAGTATAAAAAGACACCTGTGCACACCCTCAAACAGTCTGACTCCAAACTCCACTATGGTGAAGACCAAAGAGCTGTCAAAGGACACCAGAAACAAAATTGTAGCCCTGCACCAGGCTGGGAAGACTGAATCTGCAATAGCCAACCAGCTTGGAGTGAAGAAATCAACAGTGGGAGCAATAATTAGAAAATGGAAGACATACAAGACCACTGATAATCTCCCTCGATCTGGGGCTCCACGCAAAATCCCACCCCGTGGGGTCAGAATGATCCCAAGAACGGTGAGCAAAAATCCCAGAACCACGCGGGGGGACCTAGTGAATGAACTGCAGAGAGCTGGGACCAATGTAACAAGGCCTACCATAAGTAACACACTACGCCACCATGGACTCAGATCCTGCAGTGCCAGACGTGTCCCACTGCTTAAGCCAGTACATGTCCGGGCCCGTCTGAAGTTTGCTAGAGAGCATTTGGATGATCCAGAGGAGTTTTGGGAGAATGTCCTATGGTCTGATGAAACCAAACTGGAACTGTTTGGTAGAAACACAACTTGTCGTGTTTGGAGGAAAAAGAATACTGAGTTGCATCCATCAAACACCATACCTACTGTAAAGCATGGTGGTGGAAACATCATGCTTTGGGGCTGTTTCTCTGCAAAGGGGCCAGGACGACTGATCCGGGTACATGAAAGAATGAATGGGGCCATGTATCGTGAGATTTTGAGTGCAAACCTCCTTCCATCAGCAAGGGCATTGAAGATGAAACGTGGCTGGGTCTTTCAACATGACAATGATCCAAAGCACACCGCCAGGGCAACGAAGGAGTGGCTTCGTAAGAAGCATATCAAGGTCCTGGAGTGGCCTAGCCAGTCTCCAGATCTCAACCCTATAGAAAACCTTTGGAGGGAGTTGAAAGTCCGTGTTGCCAAGCGAAAAGCCAAAAACATCACTGCTCTAGAGGAGATCTGCATGGAGGAATGGGCCAACATACCAACAACAGTGTGTGGCAACCTTGTGAAGACTTACAGAAAACGTTTGACCTCTGTCATTGCCAACAAAGGATATATTACAAAGTATTGAGATTAAATTTTGTTTCTGACCAAATACTTATTTTCCACCATAATATGCAAATGAAATGTTAAAAAAACAGACAATGTGATTTTCTGGATTTTTTTTTCTCAGTTTGTCTCCCATAGTTGAGGTCTACCTATGATGTAAATTACAGACGCCTCTCATCTTTTTAAGTGGTGGAACTTGCACTATTGCTGACTGACTAAATACTTTTTTGCCCCACTGTATATATATATATATATATATATATATATATATATATATATATATATATATATATATATATATATATATATATATATATATATATATACACACACAAAATAAAGGGAACACTTAAATAACACATCCTAGATCTGAATGACCGAAATATCCTCATTGAATACTTTGTTCTGTACAAAGTTGAATCTGCTGACAACAAAGTCACACAAAAATTATCAATGGAAATCAAATTTATTAACCAATGGAGGCCTGGATTTGGAACGATACTCAAAATCAAAGTGAAAAATCAAATTGCAGGCTGATCCAACTTCAGTCTCAAAACAAGGAAATGATGCTCAGTAGTGTGTGTGGCCTCCACGTGCCTGTATGATCTCCCTACAACGCCTGGGCATGCTCCTGATAAGGCGGCGGATGGTCTCCTGAGGGATCTCCTCCCAGACCTGGACTAAAGCATCCGCCAACTCCTGGACAGTCTGTGGTGCAACGTGACGTTGGTGGTTGGAGCGAGACATGATGTCCCAGATGTATTCAATCGGATTCAAGTCTGGGGAACGGGCGGGCCAGTCCATAGCTTCAATGCCTTCATCTTGCAGGAACTGCTGACACACTCCAGCTACATGAGGTCTGGCATTGTCCTGCATTAGGAGGAACCCAGGGCCAACCGCACCAGCATATGGCCTCACAAGGGGTCTGAGGATCTCATCTCGGTAACTAATGGCAGTCAGGCTACCTCTGGAGGACTGTGCGGCCCTCCAAAGAAATGCCACCCCATACCACTACCCACTGCCAAACCAGTCATGCTAAAGGATGTTGCAGGCAGCTGATTGCTCTCCTCGGCGTCTCCAGACTCTGTCGCGTCTGTCACATGTGCTCAGTTGGAACTTGCTTTCATCTGTGAAAAGCACAGGGCGCAAGGGGTGAATTTGGCAATCCTGATGTTCTGTGGCAAATGCCAAGCGTCCTGCACGGTGTTGGGCTGTGAGCACAACCCCCATCTGTGGACATCGGGCACTCAGACCATCCTCATGGAGTCGGTTTCTAACCATTTTGTACAGACACATGCACCCTTTGTGGCCTGCTGGAGGTCATTTTGCAGGGCTCTGGCAGTGCTCCTCCTGTTCCTTCTTGCACAAAAGCTGAGGTAGCGGTCCTGCTGCTGAGTTGTTGCCCTCCTATGGCCCCCTCCACGTCTCCTGGTGTACTGGCCTGTCTCCTGCTAGTGCCTCCAGCCTCTGGACACTTCGCTGACAGACACAGCAAACCTTCTTGCCACAGCTCACATTGATGTGCCATCCTGGATGAGCTGCACTACCTGAGCCACTTGTGTGGGTTGTAGATTCCGTCTCATGCTACCACGAGTGTGAAAGCACAACCAACATTCAAAAGTGACCAAAACATCAGCCAAAAAGCATTGGTACTGAGAGGTGGTCTGTGGTCCCCACCTGCAGAACCACTCCTTTATTGAGAATGTCTTGATAATTGCCAATAATTTCCATCTGTTGTCTATTCCATTTCCACAGCAGCATGTGAAATTGGTTGTCAATCAGTGTTGCTTCCTAAGTGGACAGTTTGATTTCACAGAAGTTAGATATACATGAAGTTAGATTCTGTTTTTTAAGTGTTCCCTTTATTTTTTTGAGACATACATACATACATACATACATACATACATTCATTCATTCATTCATTCATTCATTCATTCATTCATTCATTCATATATATCTTGGTGTGTTAGCCAGTAGATAGAAAAATATTTAGAATTGAGAGTCCTCAGTGATTGATCCCTTTTAATGGCTAACTGAAAAGATGGTAACAAATTGCAAGCTTTCGAGACTACACAGGTCTCTTCATCGGGCAAAGACTAAAACAAATACTGAAGAATCACATATTTATTGCTTAACATGTCACAGAAAAAAAAAACATGGATAAGACAGGTGCCATGAAGCAGAATTACCATGAGTGATAAACAGTTATGTCCATAAATATTGGACCAGTTCTTAGATAAGGATTGTTTTTATTGTCCTCTGGGGTCTGCTTCTGTTGTGATGACCCCTCATAGTCTGAGGGGCAAGTTCCTTAGTTGATGTAAAAAGACATAAATCCATGCGACACATTCATTCCTGCACTGTGTGTCAAAGGTCATCATCAGTTTATATTCCCAGACTCTTCTGTCTCTCTGCGATTTGAAGTTACCTTTTTAACACAAGTAATCTCCATGTCCATGGTGTTGTGATCAGGGAGACAGAAATGTATCGCCACAGGTAGATCCATTCTTTTTTCTCTTACTGTGTGGCGGTGAGAATTCATTCTTGTTCTAAGCTTTTGCCCTGTCTCCCCCACATACAGACCCCCAGTTGGACATTTAGTACAAATAATTAGGTACACCACATTAGAAGTGACGCAGCTGAAAGTACCTGGGATCTTGTAGTCCTGATCTTTATCTTGTCCGTGGTCATTATAAATGGACAGGTTTTACATTTTTTCTGCTTGCAAGGAAAGGTACCTGCAGCTGTTGGAGAGGACAGGGAGCTTCTGACAATTATACTTCTTAGATTTGGAGGCTGACTAAAACACAGTAGTGAGGGGTCTGGAAAAATGGATTGTAAGCGGCATCTTTTTGTAGTAAAGGTTGTAATTTCCGTGCAGCTCCCCTTAGCACCTCCAGATTTGGATTGTAGGTGACTACTAGAGGTACCCGGTTGTTTTCTTCTTTAGCTTTGTAATGTAGCAGGAGATTCCTTGATATTCTGGTGGCTCTTGTAATCAGGTTTTCAATTATTCTTGGATGGTGGCCCTGATTCAAAAAGGTCTTTCTGAGGCGACCAAGGTGTTCATCACTATTCACAGGGTTGGAACATATACGATTGTATCTGATGGCTTGGCTGTAGACAATAGAGTTTTTATGTGTTTTGGATGGAAACTGTCCCATTTAAGGTATGTTGGGCGGTCGATTGGCTTCTGATAAAGGGATTTCTCTATTTTATTGTTCTGCAGCTTAATGATGGTGTCCTAAAAGTTAATTTCAGTGCAGGAGTAGTTGAGTGTCAAGTTGATGGTGGGATGAAATTGATTAAACTGTTCATGGAACGTCTTTAGCTGCGGCTCAGACTCCGTCCAGATGATTAAAATGTCATCAATGTAGCGGTGGTACGCCAGAGGCCTGATGGGACATGAGGACAAAGTTGCTTTCAAGCTTGGCCATGCTATTATCCTAAGTCATGTGACAAGGCTCGTTACAGAGTCGACATTGACTGTTAGGTTTGCTACTTCCAATAGGTGGCACTAGAGTACTAGTCTTCCTCTCTGAAGATACAATTTGCATATTTCCCAGAGGAGCATTGCGGCTTTAAGTCTCCTCACCTCGACATGCTTATCATGTCACTCTCCGCAAGGAGAAACGATACTTCTTGGAAGCTTGGCCATGAAAAGATTTGCATACTGTGGGGCCATTTTACTTCCCGTTGCTGTGCCAGTCTCCTGTAGATAGATCTTCTGGTCAAATTCAAAGTAATTGTGGGTGAGGATGAATTTTATAAGTTTCACCACAGAATCCGCATCAGTCCCTGTGTTTTCCAGGAAGAATTTGCAGGCATTTAATCCATCCTGGTGTGGGATATTGGAGTACAAAGATTCCTCCTCCATGGTGGCCAGGATGGTTCCTTCTGGTAGAGGACCTATTGCTGATAGTTTATTCATTAGGTCAGTTGTGTCCTGAATGAAGATTTCAGAATAATGCAATGAATACACAGGGTTCGGCCAGCTGGGCACGACCAAATAGCGAAGCGTGGTTCAAATCCCGCGCGAATTCGCGGCCGGACTGCGTCTGTTGCTGATTGTTCGTGGCCGGCCAGGCGCGACCAATTACTGGTTTTTGGGGGCCACAGGTGAAAGAGTTTGACAGCCCACGTAGCATATAACACAGCCCACGTAGTATATAGCACAGCCCATGCAGTATATAGCACAGCCCACGTAGTATATAGCACAGCCCAGGCAGTATATAACACTGCCCACGTAGTATATAACACTGCTCACGTAGTATATGACACTGCCCACGCAGTATATGACACTGCCCACGCAGTATATGACACTGCCCACGCAGTATATGACACTGCCCACGCAGTATATGACACTGCCCACGCAGTATATGACACTGCCCACGCAGTATATGACACTGCCCACGCAGTATATGACACTGCCCACGCAGTATATGACACTGCCCACGCAGTATATGACACTGCCCACGCAGTATATGACACTGCCCACGCAGTATATGACACTGCCCACGCAGTATATGACACTGCCCACGCAGTATATGACACTGCCCACGCAGTATATGACACTGCCCACGCAGTATATGACACTGCCCACGCAGTATATGACACTGCCCACGCAGTAGGTAGCAATGTGGGCACCATATCCCTGTGAAAAAAAGAATTAAAATAAAAATTAGTTATATACTCACCTTCCGGCGGCCCCCGGATCCAGCCCAGGCCTTTAGCGATGCTCCTCGCTACGCTCCGGTCCCAAGAATGCATTGCGGCAATAACCTGTGATGATGTAGCGGTCTCACGAGACCGCTACATCATCTGGAGTAGTTGCTGCAATGCATTTTTGGGACCGGAGCGTCGCGAGGAGCAGGAAAGGCTGGCGCGGACGCCGGAAGGTGAGAATGTGTTTTTTTTTTTTTTTGTTTTGTTTTATTATTATTTTTAACATATCTTTTTACTATTAATGCTGCATATGTAGCATCAATAGTAAAAAGTGAAGCGGTGTTTAAATCCCGCCCCAATATCGCTGATTGGTCACACCCGGCCGATGCGGGATTTCTGTGACAGACAAACAAACGGAAGTGGACTTTAGACTTATATATATATATATATATATATATATATATATATATATATATATATATATATATATATTATTGCATATGATCACATCTATAATGTGTTGTGATGTTAATTCTTTTCTTTGATGGTATCCATAAATTCCTAGAAAAAAAAATCAGTTCAATAATGGTGCCCACTGAGCCTGCACAGTCGCAGCTGTCGGTGATCTGATATCTGCTACTACGCAGGCGGTGGCACCATCTTGGAGGAGGCTCTTTTTTTTCCTCTCTAGCAAGATGGCACCACCGGCTCCTGTGCAGTAGCAGCTATCGGATCACCAATAGCTGCTACTGCGCAGGTGGTCTGGCGCCATTTTCAAACTCCTGGTTTGCATTGAGAGCTGCCAGGTGCTCGGCGCTCATAGCAAGTCAGCAGTTCTGCTACATGCAGGCGATCTGATCATCGCCTGTATGTAGCAGAGGCGATCGGGTTATGGCAGCTTCTAGTCTTCTATGGAGACTATTGAAGCATGCCAAAAGTTAGAACAAGAAACAAGTGTGGGATTGCACTTTTTTTTTTTTTTTTTTTGCAATTTCACTGCACTTGAATTTTTTTCCTGTTTTCCAGTACGCGATATGGTAAAACTAATGATGTCGTTCAAAAGTATTCATCCTGCAAAAAAACAAGCCCTCACACTGCCATATTGGTGGAAAAATAAAAAAAGTTATGGCTCCGGGAAGAAGGGGGGCAAAAAACGAAAACACAAAACCAAAAATACCTCTGGTCGTTAAGGGGTTAAACAACCACAAAACGGATTTAATCACCCGAGTGTAATCAGTATAACGGCGCCGACCTGACACTGTGCGTAGGTTGCTGTGCACAATCCTGCTGACAGGTTCCCTTTAGCTGGGGAACAGGGCGGGATGTTTTCCCACAGGAAGTCCTGTCAGTCTGACCATACTTTTCCTTTTTTTTTTTCAGGCCAGATGGATATATTTTTGAGAAAGAAGCAATTTTGGAGTACATATTACATCAGAAAAGAGAAATTGCTCGACAGATGAAGGTAAAAAATATTATTCTGACGTATCAGTAATAGGAAAAAAAATGTGAAAACTGTCATGATTTGTAGCCAATGGAACCTTATGAATTGAGAAAATCTGCTATAAATCCACAATAATCGACATTGTGCCATATCTGCTGTCGCATGGTCAATAAAAAATAAAGAAAATCCAGGGACATGTGTAAACGGATTTGTAATTTCACTTTTGTCAGTTTTTTTTTTTTGTAATGAATCCGTTCTCATTTTGGCCTTGGATGAAAGGGAAAGATTCTCTCCATGATTTATCTTTGCTGCTCATCCCCATAGATATTGCATGGCCGATAACTTCTTCGTGACTTCGGCAGCCTAAATATATATATATATATGTATGTATGTATGTATGTATGTATGTATGTATGTATGTATGTATATATATATATATATATATATATATATATATATATATATATATATATATATATATATATATATATATGTGTACAGTCATGGCCAAAATTATTGACACCCCTGCAATTCTGTCAGATAATACTCAGTTTCTTCCTGAAAATGATTGCAAACACAAATTGTTTGTTATTATCGTCTTCATTTAATTTGTCTTAAATGAAAAAACACAAAAAGAATTGTCCTAAAGCCAAATTGGATATAATTCCACACCAAACATAAAAAAGGGGGTGGACAAAAGTATTTGCACTGTTCGAAAAATCATGTGATGCTTCTCTAATTTGTGTAATTGACAGCACCTGTAACTTACCTATGGCACCTAACAGGTGTTGGCAATAACTAAATCACACTTGCAGCCAGTTGACATGGATTAAAGTTGACTCAGCCTCTGTCCTGTGTCCTTGTGTGTACCACATTGAGCATGGAGAAAAGAAAGAAGACCAAAGAACTGTCTGAGGACTTGAGAAACCAAATTGTGAGGAAGCACGAGCAATCTCAAGGCTACAAGTCCATCTCCAAAGACCTGAATTTTCCTGTGTCTACCGTGCACAGTGTCATCAAGAACTTTAAAGCCCATGGCACTGTGGCTATCCTCCCTAGATGTGGACGGAAAAGAAAAATTGACAAGAGATTTCAACGCAAGATTGTGCGGATGTTGGATAAAGAACCTCGACTAACATCCAAACAAGTTCAAGCTGCCCTGCAGTCCGAGGGTACAACAGTGTCAACCCGTACTATCCGTCAGTGTCTGAATGAAAAGGGACTGTGTGGTAGGAGACTCAGGAAGACCCCACTTCTTACCCCGAGACATAAAAAAAGCCAGGCTGGAGTTTGCCAAAACATACCTGAAAAAGCCTAAAACGTTTTGGAAGAATGTTCTCTGGTCAGATGAGACAAAAGTAGAGCTTTTTGGGCAAAGGCATCAACATAGAGTTTACAGGAGAAAAAAGAGGCATTCAAAGAAAAGAACACGGTCCCTACAGTCAAACATGGCGGAGGTTCCCTGATGTTTTGGGGTTGCTTTGCTGCCTCTGGCACTGGACTGCTTGACCTTGTGCATGGCATTATGAAGTGTGAAGACTACCAACAAATTTTGCAGCATAATGTAGGGACCAGTGTGAGAAAGCTGGGTCTCCCTCAGAGGTCATGGGTCTTCCAGCAGGACAATGACCCAAAACACACTTCAAAAAGCACTAGAAAATGGTTTGAGAGAAAGCACTGGAGACTTCTAAGGTGGCCAGCAATGAGTCCAGACCTGAATCCCATAGAACACATGTGGAGAGATCTAAAAATGGCAGTGTGGAGAAGGCAGCCTTCAAATATCAGGGACCTGGAGCAGTTTGCCAAAGAAGAATGGTCTAAAATTCCAGCAGAGCATTGTAAGAAACTCATTGATGGTCACCGGAAGCGGTTGGTCGCAGTTATTTTGGCTAAAGGTTGTGCAACCAAGTATTAGGCTGAGGGCGCCAATACTTTTGTCTGGCCCATTTTTGGAGTTTTGTGTGAAATGATCAATGTTTTGCTTCATTCTCTTTTGTATTTTTTCATTTAAGACAAATTAAATGAAGATAATAATACCAAAGAATTTCTGTTTTCAGGAAGAAAATGAGTATTATCTGACAGAATTGCAGGGGTGTCAATACTTTTGGCCATGACTGTGCATGTATGTATGTATGTATGTATGTATATATATATATATATATATATATATATATATATATATATATATATATATATATATATATATATATATATATATTTATTAGATGGTGGCCCGATTCTAACGCATCGGGTATTCTAGAATATGCATGTCCACATAGTATATTGCCCAGTGACGTAGTATATTGCCCAGTCACGTAGTATATTGCCCAGCCACGTAGTATATTGCCCAGCCACGTAGTATATTGCCCAGTCACGTAGTATATTGCCCAGTCACGTAGTATATTGCCCAGTCACATAGTATATTGCCCAGTCACGTAGTATATTGCCCAGCCACGTAGTATATTGCCCAGCCACGTAGTATATTGCCCAGTCACGTAGTATATTGCCCACTCACGTAGTATATTGCGCAGCCACGTAGTATATTGCGCAGCCACGTAGTATATTGCGCAGCCACGTAGTATATTGCCCAGCCACGTACTATATTGCCCAGCCACGTAGTATATTGCCCAGCCACGTAGTATATTGCCCAGCCACGTAGTATATTGCCCAGTCACGTAGTATATTGCCCAGTCACGTAGTATATTGCCCAGTCACGTAGTATATTGCCCAGTCACGTAGTATATTGCCCAGTCACGTAGTATATTGCCCAGCCACGTAGTATATTGCCCAGTCACGTAGTATATTGCCCAGTCACGTAGTATATTGCCATGACTGAGTATATTGCCGTGACGTAGTATACAGCACAGAGCCACGTAGTATATTGCCCAGCCACGTAGTATATTGCCCAGCCACGTAGTATATTGCCCAGCCACGTAGTATATTGCCCAGCCACGTAGTATATTGCCCAGCTATGTAGTATTTCTCTATCGCCTTTCATTGGGGGACACAGGAACCATGGGTGTTTGCTGCTGCCACTAGGAGGCTGACACTATGCAAATAAAAAAGTTAGCTCCTCCTCTGCAGTATACACCCTACCGACAGGAAGTAGGATATTCAGTTTAGCTTAGTGTCAGTAGGAGGTGGACACGGGTCTTTCATTAGACCCTTATCTACCTCAATGTGCGTCGTTTCCTTTCAGGTTTTCCGGAGGGATACAGGGTGAACAGTCACACCTGTAATCCCACTATGCGGACTATGAGTACGGCGTGTACTGCCACCCCGTATCCTCATAGATCCCTCTCCAGGACCAAGATCCTAGCACACAAGCGTGCTTAGAAGTCCGGTCCTGGCTCCGTCCCCCACCCACTCGCCCACCAGAGCCTGTCGGTTGGAGGTGACGAGGACGTCCATCACCAGCTCCATGGACGTCTCATCCCCCTCAGGTTAGTAACGGCGTGGGATGTTTAGGTGAGTATTTTCCATGCTCACTTTTCCCAAATCACTCGCAGTGTGAGGGAGCAGAGGTCCCTGAGGCACGATTTTTACCTTTTATGTTAGGAATCCCAGAGCATCGCAGCGGGTCAGGCAGCAGCGCTCCCTTTTGAGCTGCGGTGATGGCAGGCTAGGTACGCTCGTTCTGTCTCTTCTTCTGCCGCAGTGCTCTCTCCCCATCAGCGCGACACTCTGACAGTCTGCCGCACCGCTTTCCCCTGGGCCGCACTGTTCGTCGGCCACATTGCCTTTCTGTCCCTGCGCGGCGGCCTTGGCAGACTGCCGCGCTGCTCTTTCCCTGCGGCGTTCTGCTCCGGCGCCGCGGCTCTCTTATCCAGCGGCGCCGGCCTCTAATTTAGGCCCCGGCTCCGGCCGGGGCCTATATCCGACGCCGAGACCAGACTCTTCGTTCCCTCGGGCGGCCCTGGCAGGCTGCCGCACTGCTCTGCGGCGCACTGTTCCGGGGCCGTGGCCTCTTCTACCGGCGCGCCGACCTCTAATTTAGGTCCCGGCTTCTGCCGGGGCCTACTTCCGGTACCGCGCTCCTCCACTTCCGGTTTCTCCCGCCCGACAATCTCTTTACTCCCCGCCCACCGGCGCCATCTTGGTGCTCCTGGGCCCATGATTTCTACGCCGCTGCTTAGCGCCACATCGCAGCAGGGCGCACGTTCCAGCGCCCTTTTCAGCGGTCTCCTTCTGCGGTTCTCCCAGACTGCAGCCAGGCCCTTTCTTTCCCCAGCACACGTTTCCTCCGGCGGGGTCCCCTGCATCCTCCTTAGGTTGCCATCTCATCGCTGGTGCCCTGGACCTGTGCCATGATGCCGGTCGCAGCTCAGCCAGGAGCAGTCTGCAGGACCCTACTATTACTGTGAGTAGCTCTGCTATGCAGCCTATTACTCCCCTCTCCTGTTCCCCTAACCTTCGGACATCATTTAGTGGGTCTGCTCCCAGGCCTAACCCTATAAGGAGAGCGTCCCGTCCTCCTGCTTCCTCTTGTCAGCTGCAGCAACTCCCTGTCCAGGAGTCCCTAACCCGGGTGAGGCCGAGACCCCTATCCCTGGGTGGGCTTTCCTTCTGTCTCAGTCTGGGGCGGACCTCACCAGGATGTCACGACCTTGGTATCCGTGCCTGTCCGCAATCGCTAGTGGGTCACAGGATTCTCCGTCCAGCCTTCTTCAACTTGGCCAAGAACAGAGGGATACAGGGTGAACAGTCACACCTGCAATCCCACATTATGGACTATGAGTACGGCGTGTACTGCCACCCCGTATCCTCATAGATCCGACGGCAGGACCATGATCCTAGCACACAAGCGTGCTTAGATGTTCGGTCCCAGCTCCATTCCCCACCCACTCGCCCTCCAGAGCCTGTCGGTTGGAGGAGACCAGGACGTCCACCATCAGCCTCATGGACGTCTGACACCTGTCTTTCCCGCTCCATCTTGCCCTCTGGTCTGGACCGGTGAGATCCCTCTTCCTGATCCTCCTCTCTATCGAGAGAGAGACGGGCTTCCTCGGTCATGTTTGCAGAGGAAGTTTCAGACTTGGATAGCCTTATTGATGCGATCAACCAGACCCTAAGCATCATGGATACCTCTACGGAACCCGCAGAATAGGCGGTTTTCGTTTAGACGGCCAAACCACTTTCCAGGACCTTTGCCCCACACACGCTGAATATGTGGTGGTACTTGCCAGGAGAAATGCGAGCCATACCAGATGCTTGCAGACAGGGAAGCGTCTCGGCATCCTATATCCCTTCTCTCCTGTGCTCATCGCTAACTGGACTGATTCCTCGGCAGGAAGCGGGCAATTCTGGACTCGTCAGTTCCCAGACTGTCTACCAGCTTGGCACGGGTTCCAAGGATACTTTTATAGAACTGCTGGAAAAATCAGCCTTTTGTAACGGCTGCTTCTACTTTGTGCCTCGGCCATTGCCTCTACCTGGGTCTCAAGGACCATAGATAGATGGACCAAACAGCCTTGTAAGAGCACCCCGCCTGGAGCTCCTCCGGGGGAGCTAGCCGACCTGACGGACCGGATTTCCTATGCAGGGAAATATTTGGTATCTGCCTCCCTAGATGCGCAGCTTGTGCAGCTCACGCATCCAGCATTATGGTGGCCATCCGACGGAATATTCGGCTCTACACACAGCCCTTCCGGGGGGCCTGTTTCTTTGGCTACATGAGGGAACAAATTATTAATGACGCCACGGGAGGCACAAGTTCCCTTTGTCCCTTCGCTGTTTTGCGGCGTCGGAAGATTCCTCTAGCTAACACAGACTGCGATCTCGTCTGGCTAGAGAAAAGGCTTTCCTTTAAGCCTATCCCTTCCCGGTGTGCCCGCAACTCCCATGGTTGGGCCACCAGGCCTAGACCTGGCAGATCTTCTTCGGCATAATAACTCGTGCTAACGGCCCAGCGTTTCTTCCAGTTTGGGCGGGCATCTCCTGCCTTTTTCAGGGATGTTTGGCTGGCTTCGGTGGAGGACGCCTAGATCAGGGAGGTGGTATCCTCTGGATACAAGATAGGGTTCACTTAGCGGCCCGGAATCGCTTCTTTGAATCCCGCCCTCTAAAAATCCTCCTCTGATCTTGGGTTTCTTTGCGTCCATTACCTTCCTTCTTTGTTTGGAGGTTATTGTTTCCGTCCCACAGCAGGTACGCTTCCCAGGTTTCTATCCAAACCTGCTTGTAGTGCCGAAGAAGAGCGGCGCAGTTCGACCCTTTCTGTCTCTAAACTTAGTGAACAGAAGGTTCCGCATGCGGCATTTCAGGATGAAGTTCCTCTGTTCAGTCCTGGCTTCCATGGACCCACAGGATTTCCTGTGCTACATGGATATCCAAGAGGCCTTGCTCCATGTCCTGATTTCCCTTGATGATCAGGGGCCTTAGTGCTCATTCCATACCTTGAAGTAATCCTCATCAAGCCTCTGCCCCTCTCTCAGGCCCCGAGGGTCTGACCATCGTCCTAGACTCCCTGTCCTGTTTCTGGTGGCTGGCCAACAGAACAAAGTCTTGTCTTGTTCCGAGTCAGCGTCTCGTCCTCTTAGGCATGTTGTTCAACATCGCTAGGGGTTTTTCTTCTTGAGAAGCGGGCAATTCTCCATACAGAGTTCGCTCTCGGCAGGGCCCTCGGCTGCCTTCCTTCCGTTCAGCTACGACGGTCCTGTGAGGCATGGTGACAGCTCCGTAAGCGTTCTCTTTTGCGCGGTTCCACTTGGGACCACTTCAGCAGGCCATCCTTCCTCACTGGGACACGTCTGTGCTTTCTCTGGACCCTCCAATCCGACTTTCCATCAGATTCTAATAGCCTCTCAACTGGTGGCTGTCATCCCCTCTCATTCCTCATGTCCGATCCTCCCCAAGGCAGGTGGTGACGACGATCACCAGCCTTCCCGGCTGGGGTGCGTTTTCTCGCCATCCGTCATTGAAGGGGGCGTTGGTCGGAGCAAGGGTCCTCTCCGCCGATCGACACCATTGAGAGAGGGGCCTTTCTTCTATCCCTGAGTCACTGGGAAAGGCTTCTCAGACGTCTGCCAGTCAGAATCCAGACGTCCAATGCCTCGGCTGTGGCTTATGTCAATCGCCAGGGAGGGAATCAGTCTCTTGGCTATGGCGGAGGTATCCAGGATCCTCTGGGCAGAGGCGACGGTTTCAGCACTATCCGCAGTGTATATCCCCGGCGTGGACAACTAGGCCGCAGTGTTTTCTCTGCCGCGAGGGCCTTGCGGCAGGACAGAGGTCCCGACTCAGGAGGTCTTCCTTCAAATTTTCCTTGGATGAGGAACTCCGGACACGGATCTCCTGGCGGCCCGACTGCTTAGGAAGAGTCCACCGTTTTGTTTCCAACTCCGCAATCCTCTTGTTGTGGATACCGATACCTTGACCATTCCTGGGTCGCCATTTGTACTTACCTTTCTGTTCCTCCCTCCCCTTTCTTCCCAGACTGTTGAAGATCTATGCGGAGGGGGTGCCGGTCATTCTGACCGCACCAGATTGGTCCAGAAGATCTGGTTCGCTGAGATCGTTTATCTCCTCGCGGACTCTCACTGGAGGCCCCAGTCAGGTCAGATCTTCTGTACTAGGGACCCATCTGCCGCAGAGTTCTTGGTGTCTCAGGTTAACAGCTTTGCTGTTGAAACCTTCCTTTTTGGCCGTTCTCTCTAGGCGGGACTTGATGTTGGCCTTGCCCTTAGTTTTCTGAAGGGTCAGATAGCAACCCTTTCTATCCTTTTTCTGAAGTCCCTTTTCAGAGGTCCTTTGCTACTGGCTATCACGGTACGAAGTTTTATATCCGTCCCGTTCTCAGATCAGGGCCTTTCTTCAGTAGCGCATGCGGCTCCCTCGTACCACACTTCCGTGGATCCCTGGGACCTCAGTCTTGTTCTGGAGGCTCGGTGGACTTTCTCCGTTGAGCCTCTCCATGAGCCTCACTTTCTGCTCTGTCCTGCAAGGTGGCTTTGCTGGTGGCCATCTCCACGCATCTCGGAGTTGGTGGCTCTCTCCTATGGCCCCTTTCTTGGTTTTTCACCAGGATAGGGTAGTTTTACGGCCTTCGTCGCCTTTTCTTCCCAGGGTGGTGTCCTCCTTTTACTTGAATAAGATCGTCCTTCCCACCTTTGTCCTGCTCCGATCGATTCTCTGGGGCATTCTCTGAACAGGCTAGACCTGGTCAGGGCGGTGAGGATCTATTTGTGTAGGGCTGCCTTCTTTAGGAAGAAGGACTGTCCTTTGTCATTCCAGACGGTACGCCAAGAGGCCTGCCGGCTTCCAAGGTTACGATTGTTCTCTGGATCAGACCTGCCATTCTGGAGGCTCACCGGATCAAGAACAGAGTGACTCCTCCCTCTGCTCCGGGCAGTGGGCGCCTCCTGGGCGGTACACCATGGGGCATCCGCCCTACATCTTTGCTAGGTGGAAGCCTAGTGTTCCGGTCACTCCTTTGCCAAGGGGTTATAAGCTCCATACCTACGCTTCGGCAGTTGCCAGCCTAGGCGGAAGGATCTTGCAGGCGGCAGTGGTGATTCCTCCTACCTGAATGGAGTTTTTCTGCTGTTCCCACCCCAGGGACTGCTTTGGGACGTCCCATGGTTCCTGTGTCCCCCAATGAAAGGCGATAGAGAAAACAGGATTTTTGGTTGCTTACCGTAAAATCTGTTTCTCGGAGCCTTCATTGGGGGACACAGCACCCTCCCAAGTTGAACAGCTCTGTTTACTGTATACGTTTGAGTTCTTTGAACACTCTTTGAGTGTTTGAAACTGTTGATCTGTGAAGCGCCGTGGAGTTTGTTGGCGCTATATAGATAAAGTTTATTATTATTATATTATTATTCTTTCGCTTTTACACGTTGCTTCTCCTACTGCTTTCTCACTAACTGAATATCCTACTTCCTGTCGGTAGGGTGTACACTGCAGAGGAGGAGCTAACTTTTTTATTTGCATAGTGTCAGCCTCCTAGTGGCAGCAGCATACACCCATGGTTCCTGTGTCCCCCAATGAAGGCTCCGAGAAACAGATTTTACGGTAAGCAACCAAAAATCCTGTTATTGCCCAGCCACGTAGTATATTGCCCAGCCACGTAGTATATTGCCCAGCCACGTAGTATATTGCCCAGCCACATAGTATATTGCCCAGTCACGTAGTATATTGCCCAGCCACGTAGTATATTGCCCAGCCACGTAGTATATTGCCCAGTCACGTAGTATATTGCCCAGTCACGTAGTATATTGCCCAGCCACGTAGTATATTGCCCAGCCACGTAGTATATTGCCCAGCCACGTAGTATATTGCCCAGCCACGTAGTATATTGCCCAGCCACGTAGTATATTGCCCAGCCACGTAGTATATTGCCCAGCCACGTAGTATATTGCCCAGCCACGTAGTATATTGCCCAGTCACGTAGTATATTGCCCAGCCACGTAGTATATTGCCCAGTCACGTAGTATATTGCCCAGCCACGTAGTATATTGCCATGACGTAGTATATTGCCGTGACGTAGTATACAGCACAGAGCCACGTAGGATATTTCCCAGTGACGTACTATATTACCCAGTCACGTATGTCACTGGTTAAAAAATAAACATACTCACCTAACGATCTGATGGCCCCATACTCACCATTCTGGTCGCTGCTCCTCAGCGTCCCATCTCTCCGCCTCCTGGGATCCAACGGCGCTGTGCCGATGGGCGCGCGGCGGCTGCTGCCATCTTGCGTTCCCAGGATGCATTGCGAAATTACCCAGATGACTTCGCAATCTTGCGAGACCGCTAGGTCTTCTGGGTAATTTCGCAATGCATCGCTGGGAAAGGAAGATGGCGGCAGGCGCGAGCGGCTCAGCGGACAACGGAGGGCAGGTTGTTTTTTTTTTTTTTTTTTTTTTTTTATTTATTATTTTTAACATTACATTTTTTACTATTTATGCCGCATAGACAGCGTCAATAGTAAAAAGTTGGGGACACACAGGGTTAATAGCGGCGGTAACGGAGTGCGTTACCTGCGGCATAACATGGTCCGTTACCGCCGGCATTAACCCTGTGTTAGCAGTGACCGGAGGGGAGTATGCGGGCGACAGGCACTGACTGCGGGGAGTAAGGAGCGGCCATTTTCTTCTGGACTGTGCCCGTCGCTGATTGGTTGCGGCAGCCATGACAGGCAGCTAGCGAGACCAATCAGCGAATGAATAACCGTGACAGAAGGACAGACAGACAGACAGACGTGACCCTTAGATAGATTATATATGTATATATATATATATATGTCTTGCCTTGCGCAGGCGTGTACTATGGAGGACACAGCATGAACTTTAGCCCAATATTGCAGCCAGCATGCAGCCAGTGGGTAAGGAAAGGGTGAATCAAACACCCAAAAACCCCGCCTCCATGGCTGAAGATTGTTCCCTCCAAATTCAGGTGACAGTCCCTTTAAATACAATTTTGGGTTGTGTCACCATTCTCAGAGTCCCGTAGCATTATTATTTTACCATTTTATGAGGCCAGTAATGTTATTATTTTTCTGTTGATGGATCTGTGATTAATTACTTTTCTTATTCTCGATCACACAGGCCTACGAGAAACAAAAGAACGAGAAAAAAACAGAAATGGAGGAATTAAACAAAGCTGCCAAAGAATCCAAGATGAAAGTATTCCTCGATAAAGAAATGTCAATCATCAGTAAACCACTTAATCCTTTTACAAGGAAAGCAGGTAGCGTCCGGACCTCGCGCCGGCCGTGTGACGCGTCCCTCACAATGACGTCAGGCTTCTGGTTACACTAATAGTGAAGAATTAGAATATTTTCCACGTCTAATTTATGATGTGAGTTTCTGGTTTTATTTCTGTACGAGCAGAGAGCGGCGGGGCAGAGGCCGGGAGCAGCAGTCAGCAGAGCGGCGAGGAGAAGAATAAGCAACTTCCCAGTTTTTGGATCCCATCACTGACACCAGAAGCAAAATCCACGCAGGTGAAGAAGCCGGTGAGTCTCGCTTTCCATCAGTGTACAGTGACTCCTGACATGTGCGCAAACCTCATCATCAACTACAAAAAACGTCTGACTGCTGTGCTTGCCAACAAGGGTTTTGCCACCAAGTATTAAGTCTTGTTTGCCAGAGGGATCAAAAACTTATTTCCCCCACTGTAAGCCCTCTATAACACTGTACAGCTGGTTTAATACTCATTTTGGGGGTGATAGACGTCCTCTGTTTGTAGTCTAGAAACACGTCCGGTTTCAGTCGTTCCTCCTCTTCTCTCTTTCATACAGGACAAGTCGGTGTACTGCCCCATGAGCGGGAGACCCCTGAAGATGAAAGACTTGATCTCGGTGAAGTTCACAGCGGTGGATGACAAGGTGGATCGCGTGGGTCTTATAAACCGCCAGGACAGATACGTGTGCGCCGTGACTCGGGACATGTTGGGCAACTCCGTCCCTTGCGCCGTGCTGCGGCCCTCGTGAGTTGGAGCTCCTCTTTTATCATGGTGGTATAATGAGGCCATGGGCACGTCTGACCCCATTATTCTACAGCACGGGGGAGAGCTACCCATCGCTAATCACCATTTTATTATTTAATGATGCCAGTGTGACCTAACATTGGCTTGTTGAACAGACAGATTTAGGCCATGATCAGCATGCGTGCGTCGTTCTCTGCCTCCATCCGAGCTGCGGACGCCCTTTCTCGTCTGCAGTCTAGACAGCAGTTATTTCTGTATTGCAGAACGTGCCGCAGCCATCTGTGCTCTGCCTGGGGTAATGCTGCCGCCTGGTGGGTGAAAACGGTAGTGACTAGCGATGAGTGTGCTCAGATTAGGTGTTATCGGAGCATGCTCGTGTGCTACCGAGTATCTTCGGCATGCTCAAAAAATGTGTGTGTATGTATATGTGTGTATATATGTATGTATGTATGTATATATGTATGTATGTATGTATATATGTATGTATGTATATGTATGTATATATATATGTATGTATATATGCTATTGAACCCGTTCTACGCCCGGGTGGCGAGCATTTATATTGGTATATGGTCTCCATCCTGTCATGTGCTGCACCCATCCTGCGTCCCCATCCTGTCATGTGCTGCTCCCATCCTGCGCCCCCGTTCTGTCATGTGCTGCTCCCATCCTGCGCCACCGTTCTTTAATTTGCTGCTCCCATCCATATGCCCCATACACTGCTCCATAAAGGTTTATGGCCCCCATAAAATGCTCCATAGTATATGCCCCCGTACACTGCTCCATAAAGGTTTATGGCCCCCATAAGATGCTCCATGGTATATGCCCCGTACACTGCTCCATTATGGTTTATGGCCCCCTTAACATGCTCCATTCTATATGCCCCCGTACACGGCTCCATTATGGTTGATGGCCCCGTTAACATGCTCCATTCTATATGCCCCTGTATGCTGCTGCTGCAATATATTAAAAAAAAACAAAAAAAAAAACATACTCACCTATGGTCGCTGGGCGCCGAGTGCTGGGGGGCCTGAGCAGGCGGGGACACCGGTGCGTTGTGGGGGTCAGGTGCCGGTATCGCCGCCAGCTCAGGCCCCCCAGCACTTACTATATTCACCTGGCCCCGTTCCACCGCTGAGCGCCGCCATCTTCTCGGCCTGTGACTGGTCAGTCAGAGGGTGGCGCCGGCGCGCATTAAGCGCGTCATCGCGCCCTCTGAACTGAAGGTTACAGGCCGAGGACCGGGAAGATGGCGGCGCGCAGCGGTGGAACGGAGGACAGGTGAATATAGGCGATACTCACCCTCCTGGCGGTCCCTGCTTCTCTGTTGGAGATCGCGGTGTGTTTTCAGTGTGAACGCATACCGCGATCTCCCGGGAGCGTCACTCTGTGAGGCCCAGATTGCGTTTGCGCAGTCTATAAAGGCTTCGGACAGAATGACGCTCCCAGCGTTATAATATATATATATTTATTATTACATACACACATATACCTTTATTTTTGGATGGGGGGGAAAGGGGTAAACTTTTTAATTATAAATATTTTTTTTTATTTATTTTCATTATCCACTCCTAGGACAATCCCTTCTTGATCTAAATGTTTGTCCCCGATAAAATATAAAAGGCCTTTACTCTCCTCCAGCGCTGTTCCAGCGGCGTCGGCACTCGCGGTCTCAGGCGTGACACGTAACCCCGGCGCCCAATCAGGGATCACGAGTCATTAAACCACACGTGAGCCTGGGATCACGAGTACTGACACCGCTGGAACAGCACCAGCACGGGAGGTGAGTATAGGCTTTATTATTTTATCGGGGCCAAACATTTTAGATCAAGAAGGGGTTAAACTAGTAGTGGACAACCCCTTTAAGGCAGTAAAGAGTCATTCTAAGTTGCTCCCTTCCACAGTCCTTCTCGCTGCCTTCCCCTTATTCATCCGGTCATGCTCTGTGCAGGCCGCGGGGAAGGTGTGCTGTGACATGAAACTAGAGGACTGCTGAAAAAAAACAAATCGGTAGAGTAGAAGTCTCAGAAGTTTTGTCCAGAGTGACCGGTTCCCAGTATCATTTATATTCCGCGTTCTGTTTTGCAGGGGAGCGGTTGTTACCCTTGAATGTGTTGAAAAACTAATAAAGAAGGATATGACCGACCCGATCAGCGGGGACAAACTGACCGAGAGGGACATCATCGTGCTGCAGAGGGTATGTAGACATTTTTCCCCCCATCCCATTTTGATTTTTACCAAGGGCCCCACACATGGATCCTTTTTGTGCGGTGCTGATCGTTTGATCGATAGCGAGTCCCACCATCATGTATTTGTATTCCAGGGAGGGACGGGATTCTCCGGGTCCGGAGTTCAGCTGGAAGCTAAAGAAGCGCGGCCGGTCATGCAGGCGTGATACGGCTTCGTGAGCAAAAAGGATTCTTGGACAGTCAGGTCCCTGCGGGGTGTGTGCACGAGGTGTTGAAAATCTCATGCACACGTGGAGGAGCAAATCCGCAACGTAAATTGTCAAGATGCCGGATAATGGGCCGTTTCCTTATTCTTTCCGTTGACGCGTCCTTCTAGTTTTCTTGTGAGCTACGTATAACGTTACTTTATTGGTATTTTTTTGAGTTCTATCATTTATCACGTTTGCTCCAGTGCTGCATCGGCCTGGTAAGAACAGATGGTACGCCGTAAAGCTTCGTCTGTTTTGTTGAAAATGGAGACACCCCAAGCTAATCGGTATCACATCCACATTAATAAACGAATCACACCCTTCCGTTTGTATAGAAGTGGTAAAAGTTTTCATTTTTACAAAGAGGATTTTCCGTTTTTAGAAAACTGCAGTTTGTGAAACAATCAAATTATTCTTTACTCGCCTTACCCAGGTCCAACACTGAGTCTGGGTCACCTGTAGCCAATCAATACGCTCAGTGATTGGATGAATTAATTAATATCAACTTGACAATAAGATAGCGGGAGCAGCGGCAGAGACCCTGCTTTGGACCCGAGGTGGGTGAATAAACCACAAGGGCTTTTGCGAAACCAGAAAAATCCCTTTAAAGGGGGTTGAAAAAAAAAATGTTTGGATGTGTTTGTGTTATAATATCACATTTTAGTTTGTGTGTATGGAGGCGGCTGACACCAATAACTGGAGATCGAGACGACTTTGATAGTACATTTTATTTTTTTTAAATTCTGGACAACCCCATTAAACTCTTCTTTTCTCCTGTTCATATTTTATCCCTCCTAATTATGGTGAAAAAAATATCTGTCATTGAGTTATTACAATTTATTGAACACGGATCAAGAGCTTCAATACAAAGACAAAAAAAAAATATTTTCTTCTTTATGTTGCATCCTCCGAGGAATTTCTTGGTGTGTGTACATGTAATGCATCTGTCTATTATAATCTGCCTAAACTGGAGTCTATTGCTTCCATCAAATTGGATGATTCCATGTTCAGCTGCCTAGATCTAACTTTTGGGGGTTCCACAGATCCAGGTGTTCGGTTTTCCTGCAGCGCCTCCGCTGAGAAAAGTAAGCATTGCACAAACCTCAAAATCGCTGCTCTGATTTTTGTATTTAAAAGGGTTTCTCTGCCCCTTCATTGGTGGGAGGGTGACACAGGAAAGCCATGAAGGTTACAAGTAAAAGACTTTACGGTGAGCACCAAAAATACACTTTTCTCTAGTAACCCCCCACGACCGCACACCAGAGGAGGATGTTACCCCTTTCCTAATAAGGACAGGAAATATCCCAGGTTAAATAACCTCTCCCACATCCTCCACCTCAGTGTTCTCTCCTGTCCTTACTAGGGATGAAGAGGTCATCCACAGCGTGCTGTGCCAGCAACAGTCACCGGGGAGGGGGGGAAATAGTCAAGCTGGGTAGCAGGGGACCGAGTAGGCTTACCTCTCCTCCCCGAGCGCTGCTCCCATCTCCGTCTGGACTCAGGACCCCCCTCCAGTCCGCACTTTCGGGCAAGGTCTAGGGGAGTCTTCGGCTGGAGGCGTCTCCGAGCTCTCAAGCCGTCTCCGAGCTCTCAAGCCTCCTCCGGCATTGCTGTATCCAGGCAGTGTTTCGTACTTGGTGTGCGCGAGAGGACTTCCGGGTCTGGAGCCGGCGGCAGGAAGTGACATCATAAGCCGGCTTCAGTATACCGGGTGCAGGGATTCTTGTTTTCCACGCTGGAATACCTCAGAAAAACAGCGCAGATAGTGTCAGCTGCCTCCCCCCCCACACACACACACTTGGACATTGGGAGGGAGGAGGTCCTCTAATTAGAGGATGGGTGCTGGAAGTCTGGTCGTCTATATAGGAGCCCTGGACGAGGAAGACGTCTAAAGGTAGGACCACTGTGTGGTAGTGGCATAGAGATGTCGGGTTCCTCTCGCTCTGCGTCTGAAGATCCCAGCACCCTCCCAGTCCCAGTAAGTACTATGGCACTGGGTGTTCATTCCCTGTTTGCAGGTTCAGAGCCTTATTATTCTTTCTCCCCTTTCTTGTAGGGGGAAAAGGAACCTGCACCAGGAAGCAAGTCCAAGACTTCAACGGAAATGTGCAGTCTGTACAAACCGGCTGACCTCTTCACATTGTGTAAAGAGTGCACTGAGAAAGTCATCAGGGAAGAGCAACCTTCCTTAATGGAAGAAATTAAGGGCCTGATCCAACAGGAGATAAAAACTTCCCACCCCTCGCCCTCTCCCAGTGTCCCTCCAGAAGCTAAAAGGAGGAAGCATAATCTAGAGGAGGAAGGGAATGATGACTCTCAGGCTGAAACATTGATCCCAGAAGAACCTCTGGAAGAAGGCGAATTAATCCTGGACCCAGAGGTCTCCCAACAGGAGAGATATTATTTCTCCTCGAGGAATATAGAGGAACTCCTCATGGCAGTAAGAAGGACCATGGAGGAGAGAAGACTGCCCAGACGGTACAGGAAAATATGTTCGGGGGGTCTCCGTTCTAGGAAGAAGCAGGTGTTTCCTATTCATTAAAACATCCGGGACCTGGTGCTGGAGGAGTGGGAGTCTCCAGAAAAGAGGCTAACCACTCCTGCTGAGATGGACAGGTTCCCTGTGGGTGACGAGACTGCATCATGCTGGTCAGAGATCTGAAAGGTCGATGTCCAGATTGTGCAGGTAGCTAAAATAACACTACCATTCGAGGATGCCTCACAGTTGAAGGACCCTCTGGAAAGCAAAATGGATGTTCTGAGGAAATCATGGGAAACCTCGACATCTTTTTTAAAAACAAACGCCATGTCCACTTGTGGCTCGATCGACTTACTGTTGGCTGCGACAGCTGGAGGAACACCTGTCCATGGGTACTCCTAGAGAAGACATCCTGGCTTCTCTACTGCTCCTCCAGGAGGCAACGGTTCTTAACAGATGCCTCTGCAGAATCCGTAAGAATAGCGGCAAGATCATTAGGGTTATCAAACTCTGTGAGACGAGCACTCTGGGGGACATGACATCAAAAATGAAGTTGTGTTCTATCCCCTTGAAGGGGAAGTACATGTTTTGCCCTGCCCTTGACGAGCTGCTAGAGAAGGCTTCAGATAAAAAGACCTTACCTGAACCTAGGAATACTAGGAAGAGGCCTTTACGCCAAACCCAGCACCCCCGCAAGGACATACACCTCAGTACAAGGGAAAGGAAAAATCAGGTGTCTGGTGCGGCCCGAAAAGGGGAAAAAGACCGGAATCTTTTCCTTCCCCACTCCCAGAGAAAAAAAAGAAACCATGACGCCAACAAAGCAGGAGGTGAAACTTCCTTCCACAGTGGCACAAGATCCGTTCAGACCAATGGACTCTAACATCCGTCAGGGAAGGGATAAAGATAGTTTGCCTCGTATCCTCCAAAGACAAAGCAACTCTCCTCTCTGGAGCTACAGTCCACCTTGATAGCGGGAGTAAGGGGCCTATTATCTACAAAGGTAGTCTCCATAGTCCCATAAGGGGAAAGAAACAGTGGACATTATTCACACCTGTTCCTGATTAAAAAAAAAAAAAAAAAAACTGGGCCCATCGAGTTATAATCAATTTGAAACCCCTGAATCAATCCATAACATACAGAAGATTCAAGATGGAATCTGTCAGGTCAACAGTACCTGTGATTGGGCAGGATTTTGTCATGGCAAAAATTGACCTACAGGATGCATATTACCACGTCCCAATCAATCCAACTTATTGGAAATTCTTAAGGTTTGCAATTGCCCAGGGAGAACGCACGATTCATTATCAGTTCAATGTCCTCCCATTTGGTCTATCCTTGGCCCCACGGATCTTCACAAAGATCATGTCAGAGGTCATGGCATACATCAGAGGTCAACGCATATCCATAGTTCCATACCTTGACGATTTTCTGTAGGTGGCTCCTTTAGTACCCATGCTACAGGAACATCTACAGATAACAACGCAGATCTTATCTCTAGGTTGGTTAATGAACCTCAAGAAGTCACATATGGTTCCCGCAACAACAAAGACATTCTTAGGAGTCCTACTAGGACTCCGCTCCATCGGCCTCAAGGACACCGTTCTCTCCTGGTTCTCCTATCTCTCTGACCGATCCTTCACTGTATGTTTTGCTGGTTCCTCCTCCTCTCACCTTCCCCTTACTGTTGGGGTTCCTCAAGGATCAGTCCTAGGCCCCCTCCTCTTCTCGTTGTATACTGCCCCTATTGGACAAACAATCAGTAGATTTGTTTTCCAGTACCATCTCTATGCTGACGACACCCAATTATACACTTCTCCTGATATCACACCGACCTTTTTAGAAAACACCAGTGATTGTCTTACCGCTGTCTCTAACATCATGTCCTCCCTCTATCTGAAACTTAACCTGTCAAAAACTGAACTCCTCGTGTTCTCTCCCTCTACTAACCTACCTTTGCCTGACATTGCCATCTCCGTGTGCGGTTCCACCATTACTCCAAAGCAACATGCCCGCTGCCTTGGGGTCATCCTTGATTCTGACCTTTCATTCACCCCCCACATCCGATTACTGGCTCGCTCTTCTTACCTGCATCTCAAAAACATTTCTAGAATTCGCCCTTTTCTTACTTTCGACTCTGCAAAAACTCTTACTGTTTCACTCATTCATTCTCGTCTGGACTATTGTAACTCTCTACTAATCGGCCTCCCTCTTACCAAACTTTCCCCGCTCCAATCTGTCCTGAATGCTGCTGCCAGGATCATATTACTCACCAACCGTTACACCGATGCCTCTACCCTGTGCCAGTCATTACACTGGCTACCCATCCACTCCAGAATCCAGTACAAAACTACTACCCTCATCCACAAAGCACTCCATGGCTCAGCACCACCCTACATCTCCTCCCTGGTATCAGTCTACCACCCTACCCGTGCCCTCCGCTCCGCTAATGACCTCAGGTTAGCATCCTCAATAATCAGAACCTCCCACTCCCGTCTCCAAGACTTTACACGTGCTGCGCCGATTCTTTGGAATGCACTACCTAGGTTAATACGATTAATCCCCAATCCCCACAGTTTTAAGCGTACCCTAAAAACTCATTTGTTCAGACTGGCCTACTGCCTCAAAGCATTAACCTAACTATCCCTGTGTGGCCTATTTATAAAAAAAAAAAAACTATCAGGTTCCTCACATCATGTTCTCATTCACTTTATGCAGTTAATAGCCCTCTGTGTCTGTACTGCTACATACTTAGGCAGTTAACTGGTTCATGCAGATTTACATGAACACCTGAGCCTTACACTATGGCCGGTCCGAATAACTAAAGCAATTGTTACCATCCACCTCTCGTGTCTCCCCTTTTCCTCATAGTTTGTAAGCTTGCGAGCAGGGCCCTCATTCCTCCTGGTATCTGTTTTGAACTGTATTTCTGTTATGCTGTAATGTCTATTGTCTGTACAAGTCCCCTCTATAATTTGTAAAGCGCTGCGGAATATGTTGGCGCTATATAAATAAAAATTATTATTTATTATTATTACTAGACTCACACAGCCAAACATCTTTCTTGCCCAAACAAAAACATCTAAGATAAAGATGCTACAGCGCTAGAAAGTGGTGTCGTCATTAAGATGGGCCATGTTGGTTCACTGATCCATGACGTCCTGTATCCAGATGGTAACAGGCACAGGCACATACCAGAACGCTTCATTCTGGCAAACTGGGACAGATCATCGGAATCCTTAGACAGGAAGATCTTGATGCCATCTCGCATAAAAACCTTATTGACATGGTGGTAAAGACAAAGAATTTGAGCAGGCGGGACCCCTGAACACAAGACCCAGCAATCATTATAAAGGTGGACGCTAGCAGGAAAGGATGGGGAACCATGGTCTCCCAACACGTGTTCCAGGGATACTGATCAGGTGAGATAAGCCAACAATCCTCAAACTTCAGGGGACTGAAGGCAGTAGAGGAATTACTCAGAGCTGCAGGAGCCCTAGTTCAGGACACTCATGTCAAAATATGTTCAGACAACAGTTGCCCACCTTCGTTATCAAGGTAGTACAAGGCATGAGGACCTGAAGGCAACATCAACCAGAATATTCTCATGGTCCGAAGAACACCCTCTCCCTGTCCGTTCTGCATATAAAGGGTGCGGTAAACATACAGCTCGACTTTCTGAGCAGAACAGAGATTCTTCCAGGGGAATGGAGTCTAGACTGAGGTCTTTCAGATACTGACCGGAAAGCATTAAGCTACTTACTGGTAGCGGCATTTCTCGGAGGCCCATGACAGCACGACGAGAGAGGGGATCCGCCCATTAGGAACAGGAAACCTACAGATACAAAAGGGCGGTACCTCTCCCTTGCCTCAGTTGTATTTCAGAGTCTTGAGAGGATTACCGCGGTTAGTGGTACACAAAAATATACACTATATACAGATTATATACAAAAATAGCAGACATCTATTGGGACTGGTATCATATTGTGAAATATATACATTTATATGGAGTGCAACCCCCAGTGAATAGGGAGGGAACTAAGGGTGCTGTCATGGGCCTCCGAGAAATGCCGCTACCAGTAAGTAGCTTAATGCTTTACTCGGACTCCCATGACAGCACGACGAGAGAATTACAGAGATGTAAACTTCCTTAGGGAGGGACTATGGCCTGTAGCACCCTTAACCCAAATGTGAGATCAGAGGAAGCCCCCAAATCCAACCTATAGTGCTTAAAGAAGGTGGACGGGGATGACCATGTGGCCGCCTTACATATTTGGTCGATTGATACTCCAGACTTTTCCGCCCAGGATGTAGCCATGGCCCTGGTGGAATGTGCCCTCAGATTCTGCGGAGCCGGACCCCCACCTGCAGTGTAAGCCAAAGAGATAGCCTCCCTAATCCACTTTGCTAGTGTACTTTGATACCCTAAGTCCCTTTCTAGGGTTTTGGAAAGATAAAAACAACGCATTATCTTTCTTCCATGTGTCAGTAATAGAGATGTATTCTAGCAGGCATCTCCTAACATCTAATGTATGGAGTAGTTCTTCTTTAGGGTTGGAGGGATTGGGAAGGTAGGATGGTAAAACGATCTCCTGTGTCCTGTGAAACTGTGATGACACTTTTGGTAAGTAGGCTGGGTCCGGTCTGAGGATTACTCTGTCTGGTAGAAACTCTGTATAAGGGGATACTCTGGAGAGCGCTTGTATGTCTCCAACTCTACGAGCAGATGTAATTGCCACAAGAAAGGCTGTCTTAAGAGATAGGGCCTTAATTGAAGCTGATTGTAATGGTTCAAACGGCTCTCTAGTCAATGCTGACAGGACTAGGTTGAGATCCCAAGGCATAGATCTATCTTTATGTATGGGTCTAGATCTAATAGAAGCTTTAATGAACCTTGAGATCCAATAATTATTGGCGATGTTACATGAAAATAGAGCCCCTAGGGCCGAGACCTGTACCCTTAGAGTACTAGTGGATAGATCTAGTTCTAGGCCTTTTTGCAGAAATTCTAAGATTTGTTTAATAGGTAATCCCTCTTCTAAATTAAAATCAGAAGAGGCCAGAAATTTCCGCCAGGTCCTAGCGTAGATTGTTGTGGTTATCTGCTTTCTACTTTTCATAAGGGTCTCAATTAGACTCGGGGAGAACCCTTTGCTTTTTAGTAACGCCCTTTCAAAATCCATGCCGTTAAATGGAGATTCTTTACTTGAGGATGGCTGATCGGCCCCTGGTAGAGCAGATCTGGAATGTCCAGAAGTACCCAGGGGTCCTCCACTGACATGATCCTGAGCCAAGTGAACCAGGCCCTTCTGGGCCAGAATGGGGCAATCAATATAACTCTGGCTCGATCTTCTCTTATCTTCCTGACTACTAAGGGTATCAGGCCTAGTGGAGGAAATGCATGTGCCAGTTGAAAATCCCATCTGATCAGAAAAGCGTCTACCGACAGAGGATTTTCTCTGGGATTTAGGGAACAAAATCTTGTTGTCTTCCGGTTGTCCCTGGTAGCAAATAAGTCTACTTCTGGATGTCCCCATTTGTGGACAATCTGATCGAACACGTAATTGTTTAGGGACCATTCCCCTTGTCTCAAGGTGTTGCGGCTTAGAAAGTCCGCTTTGATGTTTTCTTTTCCTCTTATGTGTAGAGCAGTTAGGGATAAGAAGTGATTTTCTGCTGTCTGGAACAGACGATCCGCCACTCTCATCAGTGACTCGGAATGAGTTCCACCCTGATGATTTATGTATGCGACCGCCACCTGGTTGTCCGATAGGATCTTGACATGATGACCCTGCAGATATATGAGGAATTTTTTCACTGAAAGCTCTACTGCCATTAACTCTTTCTGGTTGGAGGAGGCTGATGTTAGGGGAGGGGACCATAGACCCTGAACCATCATGTCATCCATGTGTGCTCCCCAACCCGTAGGGCTAGCGTCTGTCGTTACAACACGTGTTACCTGTGACAACTGAGGCAAGGGAGAGGTACCGCCCTTTTGTATCTGTAGGTTTCCTGTTCCTAATGGGCGGATCCCCTCTCTCGTTGTGCTGTCATGGGAGTCCGAGTAAAGTGGGGCTGCCCAGAGGTAGATCCCTTTGCAAGTGGACAGAATGCAAAAGTGGATCAATATTCTTCACTAAATCCAACTGATCCTTGCTTAGGTGTAGAGGCGTTAGCCCACCCATGGAGATTGACTGGCTTATGCCTTCCCTCCTTTTTACGAATCCTACCAAGAGTTCTACAGATGATAAGATTGGAAAAGGTCAAGATATTTCTGGTAGCACCATTCTGGCCCAAAAGAAGTTGGTTCGGTACCCTTTTCAGCTTGAGTATACAGGAACCGGTAGCACTACACCCGGTCAGAAGCCTCCTCCACCAGTGACCAATCTTCCATCCAGATCCCAAGAGGTTACATCTAATTGCCTGGCTTCTGAGTTCTCAATCCTGTAGACCAGAGGATTGTCAGAAAGGTTCATTAGGACACTACTGAGGAGCAGAAAAGCAACACATTTTATATACCAGAAGATATGGAAGACCTTTATCTCATGGAGTGTACCCGAACAGCCTGACCCATACCAACCAAACATGGCACAGATCCTGGCTTTTCTGCAAGTACTAGAGAAGGGTCTCAGACCTAGCACCCTCAAAGTTCAGGTGACGACTGTAAGTTCATATTTTGACCAGACATTAGCCGACCACCGATGGATCAGAAGATTTATGACGGCAGTATCTCACCTACATCCAAGAGCTACAAATTTAGTACTGTCCTGGGACCTCATTGTGGTCCTAAAGGGGCTCACACTACCACCCTTTGAGCACTTGTCATCCATAGACAGACTCTCCTGGAAAGCAGCCTGTCTGGTAACGATAACTATAGGCAGGAGGGATGACAAGTTTCAGGCTCTCTCGATCAACGAGCCCTACATGAGAATCTTACAGAACCGACTTTTTCTGCGACTGGACCTCTCTTTTCTTCTCAAAGCGGTCTCAGGAAATAATTCTTCCCTCCTATTAAGACCCGGGAAGTAAAGAAAAGGAGTTCCACATTCTGGACGTTCGGAGAACGGTGCTCCACTATCTTCAGGAGACAGAAAAAACTTGGAAGGATCAAAACCTGTTTGTTCATCTTCGAGGACAGAATAAAGGGAAGAAGACTTCCAGATCCACGATTGCCAACTGTATCAATAGAGCAATCTGAGTCATATCACATCAAGGGCCTTCCACCGCAACATCTGTCTCCTGGGCTGAGAAAGCCAGTGCTTCAGCTGAGCAGATAGGCAGAGCTGCTACTTGGTCCTCGGTCCATACGTTCTCCAAGCATTACAGGCTAGACCTGATGTAAGCAGAGGCCTTCAGGAGAAAAGTCCTCCATGGGGAAGGGGGGATAGAAAACCATGAAGGCTACAAGTAAAAATCTGGACGGTGAGTACCCAAAATCCTCATTTCTCTATTGCTTCATTGGGGATGGGGGGGGGGGGGGGTAGGGGGCAGAAAACCATGAAGGTTACAAGTAAAAGACTTTACGGCGAGTAGCAAAAAACCCTCATTTTTCCCAAATGGCAGAAGTTATCAGTTATTTATCTGATAGGGGAATGAAAACTTGCTGGTCTGAGTGCCAGGATCTTAAGAATCAGTCTCTGTAGAGCTGCATCTTGGACCGAGCGGAGTTGGCGCACGTTCAACCTTCGCTCCATCCATTCTTGGCGGAACGTTCGGCGAAAGCAGATTACAGCGCTCGACTATTTCCGGTAGTTTTGTTGACAATGGAACAGAGTCTCCCTTTGAAACTGGATCGGTGGTCAGACCCCCCCCCCCCCCTTCTTTGGCCAAAAAGTTATCCACCCTATCATATTGATAAGGTAGGGGGGATAATGTATAATATTTGGGGACAATTCCTTTTATCTGAACACTTAATTTTAATTGCAGATGTCATGTAATTTTTATGTTTTAACATCAGGTTAGCAGAAACTTGTCATCAATTGCATTTACACTCTCTTAATTACTTTAAGAAAAAAAATATAGAATTTTTTTTTTTATAATTTATTGATTTGTTGGAAATGGTCTCAATAAAAAAAAAAAAAATGTCTAAAAATACAAAAACATTAGGTCAGTTGTAAAAATGAGACACAAGAACTTGCAATGTTAGGATCCGACCCTGGGCAAGGGGGATAGCAAGATCGTAAAGGCAGTTGTATCCTATAGGGGGGCTTGGAGACCCCAATACTGATAGTTAATGAGGATTTAAAGTCCTGATTTCGGAGAAGATCATGTATGTTTATCGTGATGGGACAAGCCTGACCCACACATCAGAGTACAGACCGGCTGCAAGTCTTCAGACCCAAGTTGTGGTGGTGGGGGTGGTCCCATGGCCGATACGTATTCTCATGTCTAAATGAGGCTTAACCCTTAGTGATCTGATCTGCTTCCATGACCACTTCGCAGTTTTCAGACATGTTATTGCTTAGTGGCGCGGACCCCTTATTAATAATGGTATTCAGGTTTTCCGTATCACATATAGCTTTTGTGAAGACAAGAAGAGAAAAAAAAAGTTTTAGAAATATAGGACAGCATGGCTGGCTTCATTTCCCTGACGGCAGCAGTCCTATTTCTTGAATGAGTAATCTTCAGAAAAAAAAAAAAAATATATATATATATATAATACCCACATTTTCCATCCCCTCCAGTCCCCCCCTTGTCAGTTACCAGCAATGTGCTGGGTGATGTACGCTCGTTCGGGAGCAGAAAAAGACCGAAACGTCCTAAAATTCATCATGCCGCCTCGTCAGATCTTCACCGTAGTTTGTCGCCTGACTGCCCACAAACATGTTCCAGTTGTCCAGGATTTCTTTCTTGGTCAGTTTGTCATCCTAAAAAAAATAAATACAAATATATCTACAAACACTACTCCTTTATGCATTCACTTTTTGGCCACTGGGGGGCGCTAGTCTTACATTTTCCCCATAGAGTTCGGACTCTGCAGCAGAAGTTATAATGAGACGGATTCCAAAATCTGCACTGACTTTTTTGCAGAGATGATGGTTTCAGGCAGCATGTGCATGAGGCTTTCGTGAAGAGTCATCCACTTTTGCTGCCACTACCTCATTACAGGGCAAATTCTGCCTCCTTTCTGCACTGCAGAGCCGATCTGGGCTTGATAAGTCCTTGTTCTCTCCTCCAGACAATCATATGATGGCTGTGTCCGGAAGAGGAAAGGCAAGTTACAACCTGACACTGTGCATGTGGCACTCGCTCAGAAATCCGGAAGGCAGGAGTGGTTCTAAGCAGTTTCTGCCTTTTCTTTGTGGAGTCTGGCTGTGTCTGACAGCGGTTCTGTAATTATTTCCTGAAACATCAATGCAGAGGAATATGTGGAATGGGAAGATATTGTTTTTTTTTGGAAAGTTTAAGTTGCTAAAAGGGGCTTCTTCTTCTTCTATGGACTTTGGATGATCGTCGGGTTTCCTCCTTACGCGACCGCTTACCTTGTCTTTATCAGACTCGTAGATGAGATGCTTGGCTTCCAGGTCTGCGTGGTCATAGTCATGTGGATGGATCCAGTGGCTGATCTCGGACCGGTCCAACTTTCCGTCCTTATTTAGGTCGCGGTGATCTTTGAATTGCTGGCGCTCTGTTTTAACCCATTCGGGCTCAGGTTCTTCGGCTTCAGGAGTGAACATGTCGCCTAAAGAGGGGCGAAAGTCAATATTAAGGACATGATTGTCCTTAAACTATTTTTCTCCATCAAAGCTGTCCTGATGAAAAACAGGTTTTCTATTGGGAGGGTTCTTCAGAGTAAATGACCCAATCTTTAACAGCCAGAAGGAAGACCCCCTTTATGAAGCCCAGGTGTTTTAATAATATAACTCACCAATGTATTCGTCAACATCCACTGAACCGTCTCCGTTTTTATCGATGTCCTCGATGGTTTCCTACAAAAGCCAGTAAGGTAAAGTTTAGAAATGAACAACGACAACATCCTGAACCCCTTCCCCCACCGTGAGAGATGGGAATATCACCATGAACGCCGGAGTCTTACCGTGACCACGAGGTCTTGCATATAGTCAAACTCTTCCGGGTGCAGGAACGCCGTGAACTCCTCCCTGGTGGCGATCAGGTCGCCATTTTTGTCGGCTTGCTTGAATCGTCTCTCGTCGCGTTTCATCATCTTCCTGTAGGTTTCTTTATCGGGAATGTCGTAGAACTCGACTTCTCCTGAGAAGGACGAGAGACGGACGTTACTTGTCTTCGCTTGGTTTTAACATTGATCAAACCAAGAAATTCACGGTGTCGACACCAAAACGGTGCAGGGCCTTAGGGGGGGGGGGTCGGACATGACACATTCGCTCTTAATCCCGGTGTCATGTCCACCCCCTGCGGCCGGGACAGTTTTGTTCCTAAACTTTTATCTATTCCGTATTTTATTACTCCACCAGAGCATGCACAATAAGGGAATGAAAGCATAATCCTGCCCGGAGCCAGCACTGTGCCCCCAAACTGCACCCGAGACCGCCAAGAAAGCCAATGTGCCATCGATATGGGTGAAAGCGATGCAAACCGCTTATAAAGACATGTAATTTGTTGGCGCTGCCACAAGAGAGCTGCTCCATTCACACAGAGGACATTATACTCCCATTTTAAGGGGTAAAATTGTAGAAACGAGCAACTTTGCAATTTACCCTCTCCGTTCCCAAGACTTGTAATTGTAAAGGGTGTGTAGGTTACCGGCCAGCGCTGCAGTCTATAAGAGGTGGTCGGCTTCCTGGGCAATGAACGCCATGACTGCTCGCTAGATGCTGCACAGGTAGAGCTGCCCCTGCTTGCTGCACAAGGTAGCTTTGTTCGAACTGTCAATCATCAGGAGCGCACCCTCTCCCGAACAAGCAGGAGGCAGGGGAGCAGTGCGCTCCTAAACTGTGATCATGGAAATAATGCTTTGGGAAAGGGGAAATTAGGAGTTTTTTTCCACTTCTGTGGGTCTTTGGGAATGGCAGTGAGCATGTGACCACGGCAGTTTTGGTGATGGCAGAGTATGCTCACTACAAGAATCCTTAAGTTGAGCGAGTCCCAGTGGTCAGACCCCACACATTTAGTCCTCACCTATCCGGTGGGGGTCGGCCATAGTATCCAACCCGAGTCTGATTAGTTCGGACACCTGGCAGGGAGACGCCGGGCTTTTCTGGAGAACATTTAGGTGGTCTTTAAGAAGCGGCAGTTTGACAGGGGCCCTCCCCTCCGACAGGCCATGCTCTCACCCCCTTACCTGCGGCATACCCATACGTGGTGTTCTTGTACTCCTCCCAGGAGATGGCATTGTCCTTGTCCTTATCGTAATCTGCCCAGTGCTTATTCACATTGTCATAGATGTATCGGTTCTGGGAGTGCGTGATCCAATTTTTCAGCTCCTCGCCAGTAATGAAGCCATCTTTATTCTTGTCTATCTTATCTACTATCTTCCTGCAGGAGACAGAAAGGAAACAAACAACGATTAAGCGGAGATTGCACCAGGGCCGTACCTATGGGATGGGAGTACGTCTGTTTGGAGTACTCCTCCCAAGACACCGATCCGTCACGGTTCTTATCACACAGCAGCACCTGCTTATCCACATCCTCGGAAACAAAGCGCCCGTGCACAAACTTCATCCAGGCCAAGAGCTCCGGCGCTGTGACATAGGAGTCATTATTACTGTCAATCTTATCAACTATCTTCCTGCAACAAACCAAAAACTGGAGAGATTAATGTCGGAGCGCCGTGTCCTGCGCCGGTCAGTAACACAGCAAGCGTTAGATCAGGGGCTGCTCCGCTATCCGGACCCCTCACACCTTCCATCATAGAAGCATGGGGTATGGAGGTCTGGCACACAAGATCGTGGACTGGTCACAGCTCAGAGCTTGTGCGCAGCAGAACCGGGAAGGTCGCATTTAAGTTAAGGGGTCTTAGTCATTTTAGAGGGATTTAGTCTAGGTCTTGCTAGGAGTCGGACTTAGTTTAGGGGGCTGGTCTTGGGTCAGAGTTCATTTTTGTGTCTGCACTGAGGTTTGAATGAGTTTAGGGGAACCTTGTCTTGGGTCCCATTCATTCATTTTAGGGGAACTGGTCTTGGGTCCCATTTTATTTTAGGGAAACTGGTCTTGGGTCCCATTCATTTGATTTAGGGAAACTGGTCTTGGGTCCCATTCATTTGATTTAGGGAAACTGGTCTTGGGTCCCATTCATTTGATTTAGGGAAACTGGTCTTGGGTCCCATTCATTTGATTTAGGGAAACTGGTCTTGGGTCCCATTCATTTGATTTAGGGAAACTGGTCTTGGGTCCCATTCATTTGATTTAGGGAAACTGGTCTTGGGTCCCATTCATTTGATTTAGGGAAACTGGTCTTGGGTCCCATTCATTTGATTTAAGGAAACTGGTCTTGGGTCCCATTCATTTGATTTAGGGAAACTGGTCTTGGGTCCCATTCATTTGATTTAAGGAAACTGGTCTTGGGTCCCATTCATTTGATTTAGGGAAACTGGTCTTGGGTCCCATTCATTTTAGGGGTCTGGCTTGGGTCAGAGTTAATTTTTGTGTGGGCCTTAATTTTGGGGGGTCTGGTTTACCCACTGATAAATCTTGATGTTGATAGATCTGCAAAGTTTGTGAAGCGTTAACATGGCATCTGTACCGATGGTGCAGACCCTCACCTGACCACAGACCCATGCTAGTCGACCTTTACGTTGCATATCCCGGTCCTGTATTACATGACTATACGGAGCGACTTTTCTTGCAACACTGATGGTCGGGGTCCTCCAGAGCAAGTACCTGCTCATAGACCCCAAACCATGAGAAAGGGGCCATCTAAACCAAAATGTCCATGCCTGGAGGGAAAAGGAGGATCAAATACAAAAGCAGACTTTTTTTAAAATTTTCTATGGGTCAGAAAATGGGTCAGAAGCGACCGGTCCCGGCAGCCTCACTGCTGTCCACGCACCCGGGGGGAGAAGAATGTGGAAGTGCATTGCAATCCAGAACGGCAGCGATCAGCGCTGGCGGAGCGGACTTTGGTGCCGAGAGTCTTCTGCATCCTTACAAGGGGCCAGACACGGTTTCCCATTCTTATCCCTCCTACCTCAAGAAAAAAAAAAAAAATCTGGATCCTGCCACGTTAACAGCCTGGAATGTTCCCGGCCCCTCCAGGCTTTCTGTGGGTGGGATACGGTGGGGAGCGCTCCTCTGTGGGAGTGTCAGCCATCCACCCTGTACACCCACACTGGACACCGGGCGTTTCTTTGCAGACTGAGCCCCAATGTTTGGAGGGTCACAACTTTAGGGGATTTATGTGACCTTTAAAGTCTGGAATCGGTAACTTCCTAATTCTATGTATTAGAACGGGACCCTAAAAGAAAGTCAGCACTATGGGGCACAGGCGTGGATGGGGGGGGGGGGGGTCGCCTAAATCCTGTGCATGTGACAGCTGACACCCATGGTATATGTGCATGGTCCGATCAGGCTACAGCACAACCCTCCGAACATGGCCAAGCATGCTGGGAGTTGTAGTACGGGAGGGTTAGCCGTGGCGCTCTTACCCCAGCCGCTCCTGGCTTTCCTCGGGGGTGAGCTGATCAAACGTCTTGGCCTCTTCTTTGCCCAGAAAGGCTTCGTGGTCGTACTGGAAGTCCTTGCTGTCGTCGTGCGCGTGCTCGCTCAGGTCCTTGCCGTGGTGGACGCGGTCTTTCTTCTCCTGGGCCGGTTTGGACGTCACCAGCAAGGCGCAAACCCCCAGAGCGAGGAGAACGGAGAAGACGCAGCAGCAGCGCGCCCGCATCATTCTGCCCTGCAAAAGCCAAAAGTCACTGCGCGCCCACCCGCCTCTACAGAGCATGCTGGGAGCTGTAGTCCTGACACAACAAAGCATAAGGGAGATGCAGGGCACGTCCAGAGCTACAGGACGGGCTGGGAATTGTAGTTCTGCAAGGTCAAGAGCTACAGGATAAGCTGGGAGTTGTAGTTCTGCAAGGTCCAGAGCTATGGGGGATGCTGGGAGTTGTAGTCCTGCTATGCCCAGAGCTATGGGGGATGCTGGGAGATGTAGTCCTGCTATGCCCAGAGCTATGGGGGATGCTGGGAGTTGTAGTTCTGCCATGCCCAGTGTATGGGGGGATGCTGGGAGATGTAGTTCTGCCATGCCCAGTGTATGGGGGATGCTGGGAGATGTAGTTCTGCCATGCCCAGAGCTATGGGGGATGTTGGGAGATGTAGTTCTGCCATGCCCAGTGTATGGGGGATGCTGGGAGTTGTGGTTCTGCCATGCCCAGAGCTGTGGGGGATGCTGGGAGTTGTAGTTCTGCCATGCCCAGTGTATGGGGGATGTTGGGAGATGTAGTTCTGCCATGCCCAAAGCTATGGGGGATGCTGGGAGTTGTAGTTCTGCCATGCCCAGTGTATGGGGGATGCTGGGAGTTGTGGTTCTGCCATGCCCAGAGCTGTGGGGGATGCTGGGAGATGTAGTTCTGCCATGCCCAGAGCTGTGGGGGATGCTGGGAGATGTAGTTCTGCCATGCCCAGTGTATGGGGGATGCTGGGAGTTGTGGTTCTGCCATGGCCAGAGCTGTGGGGGATGCTGGGAGATGTAGTTCTGCCATGCCCAGTGTATGGGGGATGCTGGGAGATGTAGTTCTGCCATGCCCAGTGTATGGGGGATGCTGGGAGTTGTGGTTCTGCCATGCCCAGAGCTGTGGGGGATGCTGGGAGATGTAGTTCTGCCATGCCCAGAGCTGTGGGGGATGCTGGGAGATGTAGTTCTGCCATGCCCAGAGCTGTGGGGGATGCTGGGAGATGTAGTTCTGCCATGCCCAGAGCTGTGGGGGATGCTGGGAGTTGTGGTTCTGCCATGCCCAGAGCTGTGGGGGATGCTGGGAGATGTAGTTCTGCCATGCCCAGAGCTGTGGGGGATGCTGGGAGTTGTAGTTCTGCCATGCCCAGTGTATGGGGGATGCTGGGAGTTGTGGTTCTGCCATGCCCAGAGCTGTGGGGGATGCTGGGAGATGTAGTTCTGCCATGCCCAGAGCTGTGGGGGATGCTGGGAGTTGTAGTTCTGCCATGCCCAGTGTATGGGGGATGCTGGGAGTTGTGGTTCTGCCATGCCCAGAGCTGTGGGGGATGCTGGGAGTTGTGGTTCTGCCATGCCCAGAGCTGTGGGGGATGCTGGGAGTTGTAGTTCTGCCATGCCCAGTGTATGGGGGATGCTGGGAGTTGTGGTTCTGCCATGCCCAGAGCTGTGGGGGATGCTGGGAGATGTAGTTCTGCCATGCCCAGTGTATGGGGGATGCTGGGAGATGTAGTTCTGCCATGCCCAGAGCTGTGGGGGATGCTGGGAGATGTAGTTCTGCCATGCCCAGTGTATGGGGGGATGCTGGGAGATGTAGTTCTGCCATGCCCAGTGTATGGGGGATGCTGGGAGATGTAGTTCTGCCATGCCCAGTGTATGGGGGATGCTGGGAGTTGTGGTTCTGCCATGCCCAGTGTATGGGGGATGCTGGGAGTTGTGGTTCTGCCATGCCCAAAGCTGTGGGGGATGCTGGGAGATGTAGTTCTGCCATGCCCAGTGTATGGGGGATGCTGGGAGATGTAGTTCTGCCATGCCCAGTGTATGGGGGATGCTGGGAGTTGTGGTTCTGCCATGCCCAGAGCTGTGGGGGATGCTGGGAGATGTAGTTCTGCCATGCCCAGAGCTGTGGGGGATGCTGGGAGATGTAGTTCTGCCATGCCCAGTGTATGGGGGATGCTGGGAGTTGTGGTTCTGCCATGCCCAGAGCTGTGGGGGATGCTGGGAGATGTAGTTCTGCCATGCCCAGTGTATGGGGGGATGCTGGGAGATGTAGTTCTGCCATGCCCAGTGTATGGGGGATGCTGGGAGATGTAGTTCTGCCATGCCCAGTGTATGGGGGATGCTGGGAGTTGTGGTTCTGCCATGCCCAGAGCTGTGGGGGATGCTGGGAGATGTAGTTCTGCCATGCCCAGAGCTGTGGGGGATGCTGGGAGATGTAGTTCTGCCATGCCCAGAGCTGTGGGGGATGCTGGGAGATGTAGTCCTGCCATGCCCAGAGCTGTGGGGGATGCTGGGAGATGTAGTCCTGCCATGCCCAGTGTATGGGGGATGCTGGGAGATGTAGTTCTGCCATGCCCAGTGTATGGGGGATGCTGGGAGATGTAGTTCTGCCATGCCCAGTGTATGGGGGATGCTGGGAGTTGTGGTTCTGCCATGCCCAGAGCTGTGGGGGATGCTGGGAGAGCACAGCAGAGTGCACGGGATGGAGTCCGTTCCTGCAGCTGATGGTCCCCCCGCACCCGCCGCTTTACCTCGTGCTGCTCCTCCAGCCTCTGCCAGTGATCGCAGTTTGCATCTGTGTCTCAGCTGCGCGGTCCCTTTAAAATGCTCGCAGCAAGTAGGCGTGGAAAGGGCGGGTCCTAAGCAAATTAGAATATCGGAACGCCCTAGAGAGGCGTGGTCAGAGAAAGTTCTGGACTGAGCTCTTGCTTCCCATTGGTCAGTGCTCGCCACGTTGACACGACCACGTGTTTCTGCCTGTCTTGTGTGGGTGTAGACGCGCCGGACAGGGGCGGGTCACCAGATGATAATTGTGTTGCCAAGCAACGCCTTTATACACTCCGCCGGAACTACGGGTGCCGCATTGGGCCAGAAATAGTCAAAGTTCAATTTCTTAGTACAGGGGAGCAGTGTTTCCATAGTAACCAGTCAGTGAGTCCACACTCCGTGCTGCCACCTTGCTCCCAGTTATGATTAATCTTTAATGGACGTGTTATCTATTTTCCAAAACTTCTAAATTTGATGCTTTTAGTGGGGTTTTGGGGAAAGATGCGGCTACAGAGTAGTGTGAAATCCCGGAGATCCAATGTGCTGTAAAGGGAGCTGCGCTGCATTTACCAGTATAAAGTGACACCTAGTGGTGGAAACTTGTATAACAGGTTCTGTTTAAGATTTTTCACTGGTAGAAATTTGCAGTCTCAAAAAAATAAAAAAAATATTTTCACAAGAGATGAGCAGATCTTTTGAAATTCAAATTTGCAGAATTTTCACAAAAAATTTGAATTGTGGCGAATAAATTTGGAGAGAGAGGACCCTACTGACCATAAGAGCTTACTCTCTACAGGAGAGAGAGGACCCCACTGATCATAAGAGCTTACACTCTACAGGAGATAGAGGACCCACTGACCATAAGAGCTTACACTCTACAGGAGAGAGAAGACCCCACTGACCATAAGAGCTTACACTCTACAGGAGATAGAGGACCCCACTGATCATAAGAGCTTACACTCTACAGGAGAGAGAGAGGACCCCACTGATCATAAGAGCTTACTCTCTACAGGAGAGAGAGGACCCCACTGATCATAAGAGCTTACACTCTACAGAAGAGAGAGGACCCCACTGACCATAAGAGCTTACACTCTACAGGAGAGAGAGGACCCCACTGACCATAAGAGCTTACACTCTACAGGAGAGAGAGGACCCCACTGACCATAAGAGCTTACACTCTACAGGAGAGAGAGGACCCCACTGACCATAAGAGCTAACACTCTACAGGAGAGAGAGGACCCCGCTGACCATAAGAGCTTACACTCTACAGGAGGGAGAGGACCCCACTGACCATAAGAGCTTACACTCTACAGGAGAGAGAAGACCCCACTGACCATAAGAGCTTACACTCTACAGGAGAGAGAGGACCCCACTGACCATAAGAGCTTACACTCTACAGGAGAGAGAAGACCCCACTGACCATAAGAGCTTACACTCTACAGGAGAGAGAAGACCCCACTGACCATAAGACCTTACACTCTACAGGAGAGAGAGGACCCCACTGACCATAAGAGCTTACACTCTACAGGAGAGAGAAGACCCCACTGACCATAAGAGCTTACACTCTACATGAGAGAGAAGACCCCACTGACCATAAGAGCTTACACTCTACAGGAGAGAGAGAGGACCCCACTGATCATAAGAGCTTACACTCTACAGGAGAGAGAAGACCCCACTGACCATAAGAGCTTACACTCTACAGGAGAGAGAGGACCCCACTGACCATAAGAGCTTACACTCTACATGAGAGAGAAGACCCCACTGACCATAAGAGCTTACACTATACAGGAGAGAGAGGACCCCACTGACCATAAGATCTTACACTCTACAGGAGAGAGAGAGGACCCCACTGACCATAAGAGCTTACACTCTACAGGAGAGAGAAGACCCCACTGACCATAAGAGCTTACACTCTACAGGAGAGAGAGGACCCCCACTGACCATAAGAGCTTACACTCTACAGGAGAGAGAGGACCCCCACTGACCATAAGAGCTTACACTCTACAGGAGAGAGAGGACCCCCACTGACCATAAGAGCTTACACTCTACAGGAGAGAGAGGACCCTACTGACCATAAGAGCTTACACTCTACAGGAGAGAGAAGACCCCACTGACCATAAGAGCTTACACTCTACAGGAGAGAGAGGACCCCACTGACCATAAGAGCTTACACTCTACAGGAGAGAGAAGACCCCACTGACCATAAGAGCTTACACTCTACATGAGAGAGAAGACCCCACTGACCATAAGAGCTTACACTCTACAGGAGAGAGAGAGGACCCCACTGATCATAAGAGCTTACACTCTACAGGAGAGAGAAGACCCCACTGACCATAAGAGCTTACACTCTACAGGAGAGAGAGGACCCCACTGACCATAAGAGCTTACACTCTACATGAGAGAGAAGACCCCACTGACCATAAGAGCTTACACTCTACAGGAGAGAGAGAGGACCCCACTGACCATAAGAGCTTACACTCTACAGGAGAGAGAAGACCCCACTGACCATAAGAGCTTACACTCTACATGAGAGACAAGACCCCACTGACCATAAGAGCTTACACTCTACAGGAGAGAGAGGACCCCCACTGACCATAAAAGCTTACACTCTACAGGAGAGAGAGGACCCCCACTGACCATAAGAGCTTACACTCTACAGGAGAGAGAAGACCCCACTGACCATAAGAGCTTACACTCTACATGAGAGAGAAGACCCCACTGACCATAAGAGCTTACACTCTACATGAGAGAGAAGACCCCACTGACCATAAGAGCTTACACTCTACAGGAGAGAGAGGACCCCCACTGACCATAAGAGCTTACACTCTACAGGAGAGAGAAGACCCCACTGACCATAAGAGCTTACACTCTACAGGAGAGAGAAGACCCCACTGACCATAAGAGCTTACACTCTACAGGAGAGAGAGAGGACCCCACTGACCATAAGAGCTTACACTCTACAGGAGAGAGAGGACCCCACTGACCATAAGAGCTTACACTCTACAGGAGAGAGAGAGGACCCCACTGACCATAAGAGCTTACACTCTACAGGAGAGAGAGAGGACCCCACTGACCATAAGAGCTTACACTCTACAGGAGAGAGAAGACCCCACTGACCATAAGAGCTTACACTCTACAGGAGAGAGAGGACCCCACTGACCATAAGAGCTTACACTCTACAGGAGAGAGAGGACCCCACTGACCATAAGAGCTTACACTCTACAGGAGAGAGAGAGGACCCCACTGACCATAAGAGCTTACACTCTACAGGAGAGAGAGAGGACCCCACTGACCATAAGAGCTTACACTCTACAGGAGAGAGAAGACCCCACTGACCATAAGAGCTTACACTCTACAGGAGAGAGAAGACCCCACTGACCATAAGAGCTTACACTCTACAGGAGAGAGAGGACCCCACTGACCATAAGAGCTTACACTCTACAGGACAGAGAGGACCCCGCTGACCATAAGAGCTTACACTCTACAGGACAGAGAGGACCCCGCTGACCATAAGAGCTTACACTCTACAGGAGAGAGAGGACCCCACTGACCATAAGAGCTTATACTCTACAGGAGAGAGAGAGGACCCCACTGACCATAAGAGCTTACACTCTACAGGAGAGAGAGGACCCCACTGACCATAAGAGCTTACACTCTACAGGAGAGAGAGAGAGGACCCCACTGACCATAAGAACTTATACTCTACAGGAGAGAGAGGACCCCACTGACCATAAGAGCTTATACTCTACAGGAGAGAGAAGACCCCACTGACCATAAGAGCTTACACTCTACAGGAGAGAGAGGACCCCACTGACCATAAGAGCTTACACTCTACAGGAGAGAGAGGACCCCACTGACCATAAGAGCTTACACTCTACAGGAGAGAGAGGACCACACTGACCATAAGAGCTTACACTCTACAGGAGAGAGAGAGGACCCCACTGACCATAAGAGCTTACACTCTACAGGAGAGAGAGGACCCCACTGACCATAAGAGCTTACACTCTACAGAAGAGAGAGGACCCCACTGACCATAAGAGCTTACACTCTACAGGAGAGAGAGGACCACACTGACCATAAGAGCTTACACTCTACAGGAGAGAGAGAGAGGACCCCACTGATCATAAGATCTTACACTCTACAGGAGAGAGAAGACCCCACTGATCATAAGAGCTTACACTCTACAGGAGAGAGAAGACCCCACTGACCATAAGAGCTTACACTCTACAGGAGAGAGAGGACCCCACTGACCATAAGAGCTTACACTCTACAGGAGAGAGAGAGGACCACACTGACCATAAGAGCTTACACTCTACAGGAGAGAGAGGACCCCACTGACCATAAGAGCTTACACTCTACAGGAGAGAGAAGACCCCACTAATCATAAGAGCTTACACTCTACAGGAGAGAGAGGACCCCACTGACCATAAGAGCTTACACTCTACAGGAGAGAGAGGACCCCACTGATCATAAGAGCTTACACTCTACAGGAGAGAGAGGACCCCACTGACCATAAGAGCTTACACTCTACAGGAGAGAGAGAGGACCCCACTGACCATAAGAGCTTACACTCTACAGGAGAGAGAGGACCCCACTGATCATAAGAGCTTACACTCTACAGGAGAGAGAAGACCCCACTGACCATAAGAACTTACACTCTACAGGAGAGAGAAGACCCCACTGACCATAAGAACTTACACTCTACAGGAGAGAGAAGACCCCACTGACCATAAGAGCTTACACTCTACAGGAGAGAGAGGACCCCACTGATCATAAGAGCTTACACTCTACAGGAGAGAGAGGACCCCACTGATCATAAGAGCTTACACTCTACAGGAGAGAGAAGACCCCACTGACCATAAGATCTTACACTCTACAGGAGAGAGAGGACCCCACTGACCATAAGAGCTTACACTACAGGAGAGAGAGGACCCCACTGATCATAAGAGCTTACACTCTACAGGAGAGAGAGGACCCCACTGATCATAAGAGCTTACACTCTACAGGAGAGAGAAGACCCCACTGACCATAAGAGCTTACACTCTACAGGAGAGAGAGGACCCCACTGACCATAAGAGCTTACACTCTACAGGAGAGAGAAAACCCTGCTGACCATAAGAGCTTACACTCTACAGGAGAGAGAGGACCCCACTGACCATAAGAGCTTACACTCTACAGGAGAGAGAGAGGACCCCACTGACCATAAGAGCTTACACTCTACAGGAGAGAGAAGACCCCACTGACCATAAGAGCTTACACTCTACAGGAGAGAGAGAGGACCCCACTGACCATAAGAGCTTACACTCTACAGGAGAGAGAAGACCCCACTGACCATAAGAGCTTACACTCTACAGGAGAGAGAGGACCCCACTGACCATAAGAGCTTACACTCTACAGGAGAGAGAGGACCCACTGATCATAAGAGCTTACACTCTACAGGAGAGAGAGAGGACCCCACTGACCATAAGAGCTTACACTCTACAGGAGAGAGAGAGGACCCCACTGACCATAAGAGCTTACACTCTACAGGAGAGAGAGGACCCACTGATCATAAGAGCTTACACTCTACAGGAGAGAGAGGACCCCACTGATCATAAGAGCTTACACTCTACAGGAGAGAGAGGACCCCACTGATCATAAGAGCTTACACTCTACAGGAGAGAGAGGACCCACTGATCATAAGAGCTTACACTCTACAGGAGAGAGGACCCCGCTGACCATAAGAGCTTACACTCTACAGGAGAGAGAAGACCCCACTGACCATAAGATCTTACACTCTACAGGAGAGAGAGGACCCCACTGACCATAAGAGCTTACACTCTACAGGAGAGAGAGAGGACCCCACTGACCATAAGAGCTTACACTCTACAGGAGAGAGAGAGGACCCCACTGACCATAAGAGCTTACACTCTACAGGAGAGAGAGGACCCCACTGACCATAAGAGCTTACACTCTACAGGAGAGAGAAGACCCCACTGACCATAAGAGCTTACACTCTACAGGAGAGAGAGGACCCCACTGACCATAAGAGCTTACACTCTACAGGAGAGAGAGGACCCCACTGACCATAAGAGCTTACACTCTACAGGAGAGAGAGGACCCCACTGACCATAAGAGCTTACACTCTACAGGAGAGAGAGGACCCTACTGACCATAAGAGCTTACACTCTACAGGAGAGAGAGGACTCCGCTGACCATAAGAGCTTACACTCTACAGGAGAGAGAGGACCCCGCTGACCATAAGAGCTTACACTCTACAGGAGAGAGAGGACTCCGCTGACCATAAGAGCTTACACTCTACAGGAGAGAGAGGACCCCACTGACCATAAGAGCTTACACTCTACAGGAGAGAGAGGACCCCACTGACCATAAGAGCTTACACTCTACAGGAGAGAGAAGACCCCACTGACCATAAGAGCTTACACTCTACAGGAGAGAGAGGACCCCACTGACCATAAGAGCTTACACTCTACAGGAGAGAGAGAGGACCCCACTGACCGTAAGAGCTTACACTCTACAGGAGAGAGAGAGGACCCCACTGACCATAAGAGCTTACACTCTACAGGAGAGAGAGAGGACCCCACTGACCATAAGAGCTTACACTCTACAGGAGAGAGAAGACCCCACTGACCATAAGAGCTTACACTCTACAGGAGAGAGAGGACCCCACTGACCATAAGAGCTTACACTCTACAGGAGAGAGAAGACCCCACTGACCATAAGAGCTTACACTCTACAGGAGAGAGAGGACCCCACTGACCATAAGAGCTTACACTCTACAGGAGAGAGAGGACCCCACTGACCATAAGAGCTTACACTCTACAGGAGAGAGAGGACCCCACTGACCATAAGAGCTTACACTCTACAGAAGAGAGAGGACCCTACTGACCATAAGAGCTTACACTCTACAGGAGAGAGAGGACCCTACTGACCATAAGAGCTTACACTCTACAGGAGAGAGAGGACTCCGCTGACCATAAGAGCTTACACTCTACAGGAGAGAGAGGACCCCACTGACCATAAGAGCTTACACTCTACAGGAGAGAGAGGACCCTACTGACCATAAGAGCTTACACTCTACAGGAGAGAGAAGACCCCACTGACCATAAGAGCTTACACTCTACAGGAGAGAGAGGAGCCCACTGACCATAAGAGCTTACACTCTACAGGAGAGAGAGGACCCCACTGACCATAAGAGCTTACACGCTACAGGAGAGAGAGGACCCCACTGACCATAAGAGCTTACACTCTACAGAAGAGAGAGGACCCTACTGACCATAAGAGCTTACACTCTACAGGAGAGAGAGGACCCTACTGACCATAAGAGCTTACACTCTACAGGAGAGAGAGGACCCCACTGACCATAAGAGCTTACACTCTACAGGAGAGAGAGGACCCTACTGACCATAAGAGCTTACACTCTACAGGAGAGAGAGGACCCTACTGACCATAAGAGCTTACACTCTACAGGAGAGAGAGGACTCCGCTGACCATAAGAGCTTACACTCTACAGGAGAGAGAGGACCCCGCTGACCATAAGAGCTTACACTCTACAGGAGAGAGAGGACCCCGCTGACCATAAGAGCTTACACTCTACAGGAGAGAGAAGACCCCACTGACCATAAGAGCTTACACTCTACAGGAGAGAGAGGACCCTACTGACCATAAGAGCTTACACTCTACAGGAGAGAGAGGACCCCACTGACCATAAGAGCTTACACTCTACAGGAGAGAGAAGACCCCGCTGATCATAAGAGCTTACACTCTACAGGAGAGAGAGAGTACCCCACTGACCATAAGAGCTTACACTCTACAGGAGAGAGAGGACCCCACTGACCATAAGAGCTTACACTCTACAGGAGAGAGAGAGGACCCCACTGATCATAAGAGCTTACACTCTACAGGAGAGAGAAGACCCCACTGACCATAAGAGCTTACACTCTACAGGAGAGAGAGGATCCCACTGACCATAAGAGCTTACACTCTACAGGAGAGAGAGGATCCCACTGACCATAAGAGCTTACACTATACAGGAGAGAGAGGACCCCACTGACCATAAGAGCTTACACTCTACAGGAGAGAGAGGACCCCACTGACCATAAGAGCTTACACTCTACAGGAGAGAGAGAGGACCCCACTGATCATAAGAGCTTACACTCTACAGGAGAGAGAAGACCCCACTGACCATAAGAGCTTACACTCTACAGGAGAGAGAGGATCCCACTGACCATAAGAGCTTACACTCTACAGGAGAGAGAGGATCCCACTGACCATAAGAGCTTACACTCTACAGGAGAGAGAGAGGACCCCACTGATCATAAGAGCTTACACTCTACAGGAGAGAGAGGACCCCACTGACCATAAGAGCTTACACTCTACAGGAGAGAGAGGACCCTACTGACCATAAGAGCTTACACTCTACAGGAGAGAGAGGACCCCACTGACCATAAGAGCTTACACTCTACAGGAGAGAGAAGACCCCACTGACCATAAGAGCTTACACTCTACAGGAGAGAGAGGATCCCACTGACCATAAGAGCTTACACTCTACAGGAGAGAGAGAGGGCCCCACTGATCATAAGAGCTTACACTCTACAGGAGAGAGAAGACCCCACTGACCATAAGAGCTTACACTCTACAGGAGAGAGAGGATCCCACTGACCATAAGAGCTTACACTCTACAGGAGAGAGAGGATCCCACTGATCATAAGAGCTTACACTCTACAGGAGAGAGAGAGGACCCCACTGATCATAAGAGCTTACACTCTACAGGAGAGAGAGGACCCCACTGACCATAAGAGCTTACACTCTACAGGAGAGAGAGGACCTTACTGACCATAAGAGCTTACACTCTACAGGAGAGAGAGGACCCCACTGACCATAAGAGCTTACACTCTACAGGAGAGAGAAGACCCCACTGACCATAAGAGCTTACACTCTACAGGAGAGAGAAGACCCCGCTGACCATAAGAGCTTACACTCTACAGGAGAGGGAGAGGACCCCACTGTCCATAAGAGCTTACACTCTACAGGAGAGAGAGGACCCCACTGATCATAAGAGCTTACACTCTACAGGAGAGAGAGAGGACCCCACTGACCATAAGAGCTTACACTCTACAGGAGAGAGAGAGGACCCCGCTGACCATAAGAGCTTACACTCTACAGGAGAGAGAGGACCCCACTGACCATAAGAGCTTACACTCTACAGGAGAGAGAGGACCCCACTGACCATAAGAGCTTACACTCTACAGGAGAGAGAGGACCCCACTGACCATAAGAGCTTACACTCTACAGGAGAGAGAGGACCCCACTGATCATAACAGCTTACACTCTACAGGAGAGAGAGGACCCCACTGACCATAAGAGCTTACACTCTACAGGAGAGAGAGGACCCTACTGACCATAAGAGCTTACACTCTACAGGAGAGAGAGAGGACCCCACTGATCATAAGAACTTACACTCTACAGGAGAGAGAGGACCCCACTGACCATAAGAGCTTACACTCTACAGGAGAGAGAGGACCCCACTGACCATAAGAGCTTATACTCTACAGGAGACAGAGGACCCCACTGACCATAAGAGCTTACACTCTACAGGAGAGAGAGGACCCCACTGACCATAAGAGCTTACACTCTACAGGAGAGAGAGGACCCCACTGACCATAAGATCTTACACTCTACAGGAGAGAGAGGACCCCACTGACCATAAGAGCTTACACTCTACAGGAGAGAGAGGACCCTACTGACCATAAGAGCTTACACTCTACAGGAGAGAGAGAGGACCCCACTGATCATAAGAACTTACACTCTACAGGAGAGAGAGGACCCCACTGACCATAAGAGCTTACACTCTACAGGAGAGAGAGGACCCCACTGACCATAAGAGCTTACACTCTACAGGAGAGAGAGGACCCCACTGACCATAAGAGCTTACACTCTACAGGAGAGAGAGGAACCCACTGACCATAAGATCTTACACTCTACAGGAGAGAGAGGACCCCACTGACCATAAGATCTTACACTCTACAGGAGAGAGAGGACCCCACTGACCATAAGAGCTTACACACTACAGAAGAGAGAGGACCCCACTGACCATAAGAGCTTACACTCTACAGAAGAGAGAGGACCCCACTAACAATGAGAGCTTACACTCTACAGGAGAGAGAGGACCCCACTGACCATAAGAGCTTACACTCTACAGGAGAGAGAGGACCCCACTGACAATAAGAGCTTACACTCTACAGAAGAGAGAGGACCCCACAGACCATAAGAGTTTACACTATACAGGAGAGAGAGGACCCCACTGACCATAAGAGCTTACACTCTACAGTAAAGAGAGGACCACACTGATCATAAGAGCTTACACTCTACAGGAGAGAGAGGACCCCACTGATCATAAGAGCTTACACTCTACAGGAGAGAGAGGACCCCACTGACCATAAGAGCTTACACTCTACAGGAGAGAGAGGACCCCACAGACCATAAGAGCTTACACTCTACAGGAGAGAGAGGACCCCACTGACCATAAGAGCTTACACTCTACAGAAGAGAGAGGACCCCACTGACCATAAGAGCTTACACTCTACAGGAGAGAGAGGACACCACTGACCATAAGAGCTTACACTCTACAGGAGAGAGGGAGGACCCCACTGACCATAAGAGCTTACACTCTACAGGAGAGAGAGAGGACCCCACTGACCATAAGAGCTTACACTCTACAGGAGAGAGAGGACCCCACTGAGCATAAGAGCTTACGCTCTACAGGAGAGAGAGGACCCCACTGACCATAAGAGCTTACACTCTACAGGAGAGAGAGGACCCCACTGACCATATGAGCTTACACTCTACAGGAGAGAGAGGACCCCACTGACCATAAGAGCTTACACTCTACAGGAGAGAGAGGACCCTACTGACCATAAGAGCTTACACTCTACAGGAGAGAGAGAGGACCCCACTGATCATAAGAACTTACACTCTACAGGAGAGAGAGGACCCCACTGACCATAAGAGCTTACACTCTACAGGAGAGAGAGGACCCCACTGACCATAAGAGCTTACACTCTACAGGAGAGAGAGGACCCCACTGACCATAAGAGCTTACACTCTACAGGAGAGAGAGGAACCCACTGACCATAAGATCTTACACTCTACAGGAGAGAGAGGACCCCACTGACCATAAGATCTTACACTCTACAGGAGAGAGAGGACCCCACTGACCATAAGAGCTTACACACTACAGAAGAGAGAGGACCCCACTGACCATAAGAGCTTACACTCTACAGAAGAGAGAGGACCCCACTAACAATGAGAGCTTACACTCTACAGGAGAGAGAGGACCCCACTGACCATAAGAGCTTACACTCTACAGGAGAGAGAGGACCCCACTGACAATAAGAGCTTACACTCTACAGAAGAGAGAGGACCCCACAGACCATAAGAGTTTACACTATACAGGAGAGAGAGGACCCCACTGACCATAAGAGCTTACACTCTACAGTAAAGAGAGGACCACACTGATCATAAGAGCTTACACTCTACAGGAGAGAGAGGACCCCACTGATCATAAGAGCTTACACTCTACAGGAGAGAGAGGACCCCACTGACCATAAGAGCTTACACTCTACAGGAGAGAGAGGACCCCACAGACCATAAGAGCTTACACTCTACAGGAGAGAGAGGACCCCACTGACCATAAGAGCTTACACTCTACAGAAGAGAGAGGACCCCACTGACCATAAGAGCTTACACTCTACAGGAGAGAGAGGACACCACTGACCATAAGAGCTTACACTCTACAGGAGAGAGGGAGGACCCCACTGACCATAAGAGCTTACACTCTACAGGAGAGAGAGAGGACCCCACTGACCATAAGAGCTTACACTCTACAGGAGAGAGAGAGGACCCCACTGTCCATAAGAGCTTACACTCTACAGGAGAGAGAAGACCCCACTGACCATAAGAGCTTACACTCTACAGGAGAGAGAGGACCCCACTGACCATAAGAGCTTACACTCTACAGGAGAGAGAGGACCCCACTGACCATAAGAGCCTACACTCTACAGGAGAGAGAGAACCCCGCTGACCATAAGATCTTACACTCTACAGGAGAGAGAGAGAGGACCCCACTGTCCATAAGAGCTTACACTCTACAGGAGAGAGAGGACCCCACTGACCATAAGAGCTTACACTCTACAGAAGAGAGAGGACCCCACTGACCATAAGAGCTTACACTCTACAGGAGAGAGAGGACCCCTCTGACCATAAGAGTTTACACTCTACAGGAGAGAGAGGACCCCACTGACAATAAGAGCTTACACTCTACAGGAGAGAGAGGACCCCACTGACCATAAGAGCTTACACTCTACAGGAGAGAGAGGACCCCACTGACCATAAGAGCTTACACTCTACAGAAGAGAGAGGACCCCACTGACCATAAGAGCTTACACTCTACAGGAGAGAGAGGACCCCTCTGACCATAAGAGCTTACACTCTACAGGAGAGAGAGGACCCCACTGACCATAAGTGCTTACACTCTACAGGAGAGAGAGGACCCCACTGACCATAAGAGCTTACACTCTACAGGAGAGAGAGGACCCCACTGACCATAAGAGCTTACACTCTACAGGAGAGAGAGGACCCCACTGACCATAAGAGCTTACACTCTACAGGAGAGAGAGGACCCCACTGACCATAAAAGCTTACACTCTACAGGAGAGAGAGAGGACCCCACTGACCATAAGTTCTTACACTCTACAGGAGAGAGAGAGGACCCCACTGACCATAAGATCTTACACTCTACAGGAGAGAGAGAGGACCCCACTGTCCATAAGAGCTTACACTCTACAGGAGAGAGAAGACCCCACTGACCATAAGAGCTTACACTCTACAGGAGAGAGAGGACCCCACTGACCATAAGAGCTTACACTCTACAGGAGAGAGAGGACCCCACTGACCATAAGAGCTTACACTCTACAGGAGAGAGAGGACCCCACTGACCATAAAAGCTTACACTCTACAGGAGAGAGAGAGGACCCCACTGACCATAAGATCTTACACTCTACAGGAGAGAGAGAGGACCCCACTGACCATAAGATCTTACACTCTACAGGAGAGAGAGAGGACCCCACTGTCCAAAAGAGCTTACACTCTACATGAGAAAGAAGACCCCACTGACCATAAGAGCTTACACTCTACAGGAGAGAGAGAGGATCCCACTGACCATAAGAGCTTACACTCTACAGAAGAGAGAGGACCCCACTGACCATAAGAGCTTACACTCTACAGGAGAGAGAGGACCCCACTGACCATAAGAGCTTACACTCTACAGGAGAGAGAGAACCCCACTGACCATAAGATCTTACACTCTACAGGAGAGAGAGAGAGGACCCCACTGTCCATAAGAGCTTACACTCTACAGGAGAGAGAGGACCCCACTGACCATAAGAGCTTACACTCTACAGAAGAGAGAGGACCCCACTGACCATAAGAGCTTACACTCTACAGGAGAGAGAGGACCCCTCTGACCATAAGAGTTTACACTCTACAGGAGAGAGAGGACCCCACTGACAATAAGAGCTTACACTCTACAGGAGAGAGAGGACCCCACTGACCATAAGAGCTTACACTCTACAGGAGAGAGAGGACCCCACTGACCATAAGAGCTTACACTCTACAGGAGAGAGAGGACCCCACTGACCATAAGAGCTTACACTCTACAGGAGAGAGAGGACCCCACTGACCATAAGAGCTTACACTCTACAGGAGAGAGAGGACCCCACTGACCATAAAAGCTTACACTCTACAGGAGAGAGAGAGGACCCCGCTGACCATAAGATCTTACACTCTACAGGAGAGAGAGAGGACCCCACTGACCATAAGATCTTACACTCTACAGGAGAGAGAGAGGACCCCACTGTCCATAAGAGCTTACACTCTACAGGAGAGAGAAGACCCCACTGACCATAAGAGCTTACACTCTACAGGAGAGAGAGGACCCCACTGACCATAAGAGCTTACACTCTACAGGAGAGAGAGGAACCCACTGACCATAAGAGCTTACACTCTACAGAAGAGAGAAGACCCCACTGACCATAAGAGCTTACACTCTACAGCAGAGAGAGGACCCCACTGACCATAAGAACTTACACTCTACAGGAGAGAGAGGACCCCACTGACCATAAGAACTTACACTCTACAGGAGAGAGAGGACCCCACTGACGATAAGAGCTTACACTCTACAGGAGAGAGAGGACCCCTCTGACCATAAGAGTTTACACTCTACAGGAGAGAGAGGACCCCACTGACAATAAGAGCTTACACTCTACAGGAGAGAGAGGACCCCACTGACCATAAGAGCTTACACTCTACAGGAGAGAGAGGACCCCACTGACCATAAGAGCTTACACTCTACAGGAGAGAGAGGACCCCTCTGACCATAAGAGTTTACACTCTACAGGAGAGAGAGGACCCCACTGACAATAAGAGCTTATACTCTACAGGAGAGAGAGGACCCCACTGACCATAAGAGCTTACACTCTACAGGAGAGAGAGGACCCCACTGACCATAAGAGCTTACACTCTACAGAAGAGAGAGGACCCCACTGACCATAAGAGCTTACACTCTACAGGAGAGAGAGGACCCCTCTGACCATAAGAGCTTACACTCTACAGGAGAGAGAGGACCCCACTGACCATAAATGCTTACACTCTACAGGAGAGAGAGGACCCCACTGACCATAAGAGCTTACACTCTACAGGAGAGAGAGGACCCCACTGACCATAAGAGCTTACACTCTACAGGAGAGAGAGGACCCCACTGAACATAAGAGCTTACACTCTACAGGAGAGAGAGGACCCCACTGACCATAAGAGCTTACACTCTACAGATGAGAGAGGACCCCACTGACCATAAGAGCTTACACTCTACAGGAGAGAGATGACCCCACTGACCATAAGAGCTTACACTCTACAGGAGAGAGAGGACCCCACTGACCATAAGAGCTTACACTCTAAAGAAGAGAGAGGACCCCACTGACCATAAGAGCTTACACTCTACAGAAGAGAGAGGACCCCACTGACCATAAGAGCTTACACTCTACAGGAGAGAGAGGACCCCACTGACCATAAGAGCTTACACTCTACAGGAGAGAGAGGACCCCTCTGACCATAAGAGCTTACACTCTACAGGAGAGAGAGGACCCCACTGACCATAAGAGTTTACACTCTACAGGAGAGAGAGGACCCCACTGACCATAAGAGCTTACACTCTACAGGAGAGAGAGGACCCCACTGACCATAAGAGCTTACACTCTACAGGAGAGAGAGGACCCCACTGACCATAAGAGCTTACACTCTACAGGAGAGAGAGGACCCCACTGACCATAAGAGCTTACACTCTACAGGAGAGAGAGGACCCCACTGACCATAAGAGCTTACACTGTACAGAAGAGAGAGGACCCCACTGACCATAAGAGCTTACACTCTACAGGAGAGAGAGAACCCCGCTGACCATAAGAACTTACACTCTACAGGAGAGAGAGGACCCCGCTGACCATAAGAGCTTACACTCTACAGGAGAGAGAGAGGACACCGCTGACCATAAGAGCTTACACTCTACAGGAGAGAGAGGACCCCACTGACCATAAGAGCTTACACTCTACAGTAGAGAGAGACGACCCCGCTGATCATAAGAGCTTACACTCTACAGGAGAGAGAGGACCCCACTGATCATAAGAGCTTACACTCTACAGGAGAGAGAGGACCCCACTGATCATAAGAACTTACACTCTACAGGAGAGAGAGGACCCCACTGACCATAAGAGCTTACACTCTACAGGAGAGAGAGGACCCCACTGACCATAAGAGCTTACACTCTACAGGAGAGAGAGGACCCCACTGACCATAAGAGCTTACACTCTACAGGAGAGAGAGAGGACCCCACTGATCTTAAGATCTTACACTCTACAGGAGAGAGAGAGGACCCCACTGATCATAAGATCTTACACTCTACAGGAGAGAGAGAGGATCCCACTGACCATAAGAGCTTACACTCTACAGAAGAGAGAGAGGACCCTACTGACCATAAGAGCTTACACTATACAGGAGAGAGAGGACCCCACTGACCATAAGAGCTTACACTCTACAGGAGAGAGAGGACCCCACTGACCATAAGATCTTACACTCTACAGGAGAGAGAGGACCCCACTGACCATAAGAGCTTACACTCTACAGGAGAGAGAGAGGACCCCACTGACCATAAGAGCTTACACTCTACAGGAGAGAGAGGACCCCACTGACCATAAGAGCTTACACTCTACAGGGGAGAGAGAGAGGACCCCACTGATCATAAGAGCTTACACTCTACAGGAGAGAGAGGACCCCGCTGACCATAAGATCTTACACTCTACAGGAGAGAGAGGACCCCACTGACCATAAGAGCTTACACTCTACAGGAGAGAGAGAGGATCCCACTGACCATAAGAGCTTACACTCTACAGGAGAGAGAGGACCCCACTGACCATAAGAGCTTACACTCTACAGGAGAGAGAGGACCCCACTGACCATAAGAGCTTACACTCTACAGGAGAGAGAGAGGACCCCACTGACCATAAGAGCTTACACTCTACAGGAGAGAGAGAGGACCCCACTGACCATAAGAGCTTACACTCTACAGGAGAGAGAGGACCCCACTGACCATAAGAGCTTACACTCTACAGGAGAGAGAGGACCCCACTGACCATAAGATCTTACACTCTACAGGAGAGAGAGAGGACCCCACTGATCATAAGAGCTTACACTCTACAGGAGAGAGAGGACCCCACTGACCATAAGAGCTTACACTCTACAGGAGGGAGAGGACCCCACTGACCATAAGATCTTACACTCTAGAGGAGAGAGAGAGGACCCCACTGACCATAAGAGCTTACACTCTACAGGAGAGAGAGGACTCCACTGACCATAAGAGCTTACACTCTACAGGAGAGAGAGAGGACCCCACTGACCATAAGAGATTATACTCTACAGGAGAGAGAGGACCCCACTGACCATAAGAGCTTACACTCTACAGGAGTGAGAGGACCCCACTGACCATAAGATCTTACACTCTAGAGGAGAGAGAGAGGACCCCACTGACCATAAGAGCTTACACTCTACAGGAGAGAGAGGACTCCACTGACCATAAGAGCTTACACTCTACAGGAGAGAGAGAGGACCCCACTGACCATAAGAGCTTACACTCTACAGGAGAGGGAGAGGACCCCACTGACCATAAGAGCTTACACTCTACAGGAGAGAGAGAGGACTCCACTGACCATAAGAGCTTACACTCTACAGGAGAGAGAGGACCCCACTGACCATAAGATCTTACACTCTAGAGGAGAGAGAGAGGACACCACTGTCCATAAGAGCTTACACTCTACAGGAGAGAGAGGACCCCACTGACCATAAGAGCTTACACTCTACAGAAGAGAGAGGACCCACTGACCATAAGAGCTTACACTCTACAGGAGAGATAGAACCCCGCTGACCATAAGATCTTACACTCTACAGGAGAGAGAGAGGACCCCACTGTCCATAAGAGCTTACACTCTACAGGAGAGAGAGGACCCCACTGACCATAAGAGCTTACACTCTACAGAAGAGAGAGGACCCCACTGACCATAAGAGCATACACTCTACAGGAGAGAGAGGACCCCACTGACCATAAGAGCTTACACTCTACAGGAGAGAGAGGACCCCACTGACCATAAGAGCTTACACTCTACAGGAGAGAGAGGACCCCACTGACCATAAGAGCGTACACTCTACAGGAGAGAGAGGACCCCACTGACCATAAGAGCTTACACTCTACAGTAGAGAGAGACGACCCCGCTGATCATAAGAGCTTACACTCTACAGGAGAGAGAGGACCCCACTGATCATAAGAGCTTACACTCTACAGGAGAGAGAGGACCCCGCTGACCATAAGAGCTTACACTATACAGGAGAGAGAGGACCCCACTGACCATAAGATCTTACACTCTACAGGAGAGAGAGAGGACCCCACTGATCATAAGAACTTACACTCTACAGGAGAGAGAGGACCCCACTGACCATAAGAGCTTACACTCTACAGGAGAGAGAGGACCCCACTGACCATAAGAGCTTACACTCTACAGGAGAGAGAGGACCCCACTGACCATAAGAGCTTACACTCTACAGGAGAGAGAGGACCCCACTGACCATAAGAGCTTACACTCTACAGGAGAGAGAGGACCCCACTGATCATAAGATCTTACACTCTACAGGAGAGAGAGAGGACCCCACTGATCATAAGAGCTTACACTCTACAGGAGAGAGAGGACCCCACTGACCATAAGAGCTTACACTCTACAGGAGGGAGAGAGGACCCCACTGATCATAAGATCTTACACTCTACAGGAGAGAGAGAGGATCCCACTGACCATAAGAGCTTACACTCTACAGGAGAGAGAGGACCCCACTGACCATAAGAGCTTACACTCTACAGGAGAGAGAGGACCCCACTGATCATAAGATCTTACACTCTACAGGAGAGAGAAGACCCCACTGACCATAAGAGCTTACACTCTACAGGAGAGAGAAGACACCACTGACCATAAGAGCTTACACTCTACAGGAGAGAGAGAGGACCCCACTGATCATAAGATCTTACACTCTACAGGAGAGAGAGAGGATCCCACTGACCATAAGAGCTTACACTCTACAGGAGAGAGAGGACCCCACTGACCATAAGAGCTTACACTCTACAGGAGACAGAGGACTCCACTGACCATAAGAGCTTACACTCTACAGGAGAGAGAGGACCCCACTGATCATAAGATCTTACACTCTACAGGAGAGAGAAGACCCCACTGACCATAAGAGCTTACACTCTACAGGAGAGAGAAGACACCACTGACCATAAGAGCTTACACTCTACAGGAGACAGAGGACTCCACTGACCATAAGAGCTTACACTCTACAGGAGAGAGAGGACCCCGCTGACCATAAGATCTTACACTCTACAGGAGAGAGAGAGGACCCCACTGACCATAAGAGCTTACACTCTACAGGAGAGAGAGGACCCCACTGACCATAAGAGCTTACACTCTACAGGAGAGAGAGGACCCCGCTGACCATAAGAGCTTACACTATACAGGAGAGAGAGGACCCCACAGACCATAAGATCTTACACTCTACAGGAGAGAGAGAGGACCCCACTGACCATAAGAGCTTACACTCTACAGAAGAGAGAGGACCCCACTGACCATAAGAGCTTACACTCTACAGGAGAGAGAGGACCCCACTGACCATAAGATCTTACACTCTACAGGAGAGAGAGGACCCCACTGACCATAAGAGCTTACACTCTACAGGAGAGAGAGAGGACCCCACTGACCATAAGAGCTTATACTCTACAGGAGAGAGAGGACCCCACTGACCATAAGAGCTTACACTCTACAGGAGAGAGAGGACCCCGCTGACCATAAGATCTTACACTCTACAGGAGAGAGAGGAACCCACTGACCATAAGAGCTTACACTCTACAGGAGAGAGAGAGAGGACCCCACTGATCATAAGAGCTTACACTCTACAGGAGAGAGAGGACCGCGCTGACCATAAGATCTTACACTCTACAGGAGAGAGAGGACCCCACTGACCATAAGAGCTTACACTCTACAGGAGAGAGAGAGGATCCCACTGACCATAAGAGCTTACACTCTACAGGAGAGAGAGGACCCCACTGACCATAAGAGCTTACACTCTACAGGAGAGAGAGGACCCCACTGACCATAAGAGCTTACACTCTACAGGAGAGAGAGAGGACCCCACTGACCATAAGAGCTTACACTCTACAGGAGAGAGAGAGGACCCCACTGACCATAAGAGCTTACACTCTACAGGAGAGAGAGGACCCCACTGACCATAAGAGCTTACACTCTACAGGAGAGAGAGGACCCCACTGACCATAAGAGCTTACACTCTACAGGAGGGAGAGGACCCCACTGACCATAAGATCTTACACTCTAGAGGAGAGAGAGAGGACCCCACTGACCATAAGAGCTTACACTCTACAGGAGAGAGAGGACTCCACTGACCATAAGAGCTTACACTCTACAGGAGAGAGAAGACCCCACTGACCATAAGAGATTACACTCTACAGGAGAGAGAGGATCCCACTGACCATAAGAGCTTACACTCTACAGGAGGGAGAGGACCCCACTGACCGTAAGATCTTACACTCTAGAGGAGAGAGATAGGACCCCACTGACCATAAGAGCTTACACTCTACAGGAGAGAGAGGACTCCACTGACCATAAGAGCTTACACTCTACAGGAGAGAGAGAGGACCCCACTGACCATAAGAGCTTACACTCTACAGGAGAGAGAGGACCCCACTGACCATAAGAGCTTACACTCTACAGGAGGGAGAGGACCCCACTGACCATAAGATCTTACACTCTAGAGGAGAGAGAGAGGACCCCACTGACCATAAGAGCTTACACTCTACAGGAGGGAGAGGACCCCACTGACCATAAGATCTTACACTCTAGAGGAGAGAGAGAGGACCCCACTGACCATAAGAGCTTACACTCTACAGGAGAGAGAGAGGACTCCACTGACCATAAGAGCTTACACTCTACAGGAGAGAGAGGACTCCACTGACCATAAGAGCTTACACTCTACAGGAGAGAGAGAGGACCCCACTGACCATAAGAGCTTACACTCTACAGGAGAGGGAGAGGACCCCACTGACCATAAGAGCTTACACTCTACAGGAGAGAGAGAGGACACCACTGTCCATAAGAGCTTACACTCTACAGGAGAGAGAGGACCCCACTGACCATAAGAGCTTACACTCTACAGAAGAGAGAGGACCCACTGACCATAAGAGCTTACACTCTACAGGAGAGAGAGAACCCCGCTGACCATAAGATCTTACACTCTACAGGAGAGAGAGAGGACCCCACTGTCCATAAGAGCTTACACTCTACAGGAGAAAGAGGACCCCACTGACCATAAGAGCTTACACTCTACAGAAGAGAGAGGACCCCACTGACCATAAGAGCTTACACTCTACAGGAGAGAGAGGACCCCACTGACCATAAGAGCTTACACTCTACAGGAGAGAGAGGACCCCACTGACCATAAGAGCTTACACTCTACAGGAGAGAGAGGACCCCACTGACCATAAGAGCGTACACTCTACAGGAGAGAGAGGTCCCCACTGACCATAAGAGCTTACACTCTACAGAAGAGAGAGGACCCCACTGACCATAAGAGCTTACACTCTACAGGAGAGAGAGGACCCCACTGACCATAAGAGCTTACACTCTACAGGAGAGAGAGAACCCCGCTGACCATAAGAACTTACACTCTACAGAAGAGAGAGGACCCCACTGACCATAAGAGCTTACACTCTACAGGAGAGAGAGAGGACCCCGCTGACCATAAGAACTTACACTCTACAGGAGAGAGAGAGAGAACCCCGCTGACCATAAGAGCTTACACTCTACAGGAGAGAGAGGACCCCACTGACCATAAGAGCTTACACTCTACAGGAGAGAGAGACGACCCCGCTGACCATAAGAGCTTACACTCTACAGTAGAGAGAGGACCCCGCTGACCATAAGAGCTTACACTCTACAGGAGAGAGAGACGACCCCGCTGACCATAAGAGCTTACACTCTACAGGAGAGAGAGACGACCCCGCTGACCATAAGAGCTTACACTCTACAGGAGAGAGAGAACCCCGCTGACCATAAGAGCTTACACTCTACAGTAGAGAGAGACGACCCCGCTGATCATAAGAGCTTACACTCTACAGGAGAGAGAGAGGACCCCACTGATCATAAGAGCTTACACTCTACAGGAGAGAGAGGACCCCACTGACCATAAGAGCTTACACTCTACAGTAGAGAGAGACGACCCCGCTGATCATAAGAGCTTACACTCTACAGGAGAGAGAGAGGACCCCACTGATCATAAGAGCTTACACTCTACAGGAGAGAGAGGACCCCACTGACCATAAGAGCTTACACTCTACAGGAGAGAGAGAGGACCCCACTGACCATAAGAGCTTACACTCTACAGGAGAGAGAGGACCCCACTGACCATAAGAGGTTACACTCTACAGGAGAGAGAAGACCCCACTTACCATAAGAGCTTACACTCTACAGGAGAGAGAGGACCCCGCTGACCATAAGATCTTACACTCTACAGGAGAGAGAGAGGATCCCACTGACCATAAGAGCTTACACTCTACAGGAGAGAGAGGACCCCACTGACCATAAGATCTTACACTCTACAGGAGAGAGAGGACCCCGCTGACCATAAGAGCTTACACTATACAGGAGAGAGAGGACCCCACTGACCATAAGATCTTACACTCTACAGGAGAGAGAGGACCCCACTGACCATAAGAGCTTACACTCTACAGGAGAGAGAGAGGACCCCACTGACCATAAGAGCTTACACTCTACAGGAGAGAGAGGACCCCACTGACCATAAGAGCTTACACTCTACAGGAGAGAGAGGACCCCACTGACCATAAGAGCTTACACTCTACAGGAGAGAGAGGACCCCACTGACCATAAGAGCTTACACTCTACAGGAGAGAGAGGACCCCACTGACCATAAGAGCTTACACTCTACAGGAGAGAGAGGACCCCACTGACCATAAGAGCTTACACTCTACAGGAGAGAGAGGACCCCACTGACCATAAGATCTTACACTCTACAGGAGAGAGAGGACCCCACTGACCATAAGAGCTTACACTCTACAGGAGAGAGAGAGGACCCCACTGATCATAAGAGCTTACACTCTACAGGAGAGAGAGAGGACCCCACTGACCATAAGAGCTTACACTCTACAGGAGAGAGAGGACCCTACTGACCATAAGAGCTTACACTCTACAGGAGAGAGAGTGGACCCCACTGACCATAAGAGCTTACACTCTATAGGAGAGAGAGGATCCCACTGATCATAAGAGCTTACACTCTACAGGAGAGAGAGGACCCCGCTGACCATAAGATCTTACACTCTACAGGAGAGAGAGGACCCCACTGACCATAAGAGCTTACACTCTACAGGAGAGAGAGAGGACCCCACTGATCATAAGAGCTTACACTCTACAGGAGAGAGAGGACCCCACTGACCATAAGAGCTTACACTCTACAGGAGAGAGAGAGGATCCCACTGACCATAAGAGCTTACACTCTACAGGAGAGAGAGAGGACCCCACTGCCCATAAGAGATTACACTCTACAGGAGAGAGAGGACCCCACTGACCATAAGATCTTACACTCTAGAGGAGAGAGGACCCCACTGACCATAAGAACTTACACTCTACAGGAGAGGGAGAGGACCCCACTGACCATAAGAGCTTACACTCTACAGGAGAGAGAGAGGACTCCACTGACCATAAGAGCTTACACTCTAGAGGAGAGAGAGAGGACCCCACTGACCATAAGAGCTTACACTCTACAGGAGAGAGAGGACCCCACTGACCATAAGAGCTTACACTCTACAGGAGAGAGAGAGGACCCCACTGATCATAAGATCTTACACTCTACAGGAGAGAGAGAGGATCCCACTGACCATAAGAGCTTACACTCTACAGGAGAGAGAGGACCCCACTGACCATAAGAGCTTACACTCTACAGGAGACAGAGGACTCCACTGACCATAAGAGCTTACACTCTACAGGAGAGAGAGGACCCCGCTGACCATAAGATCTTACACTCTACAGGAGAGAGAGAGGACCCCACTGACCATAAGAGCTTACACTCTACAGGAGAGAGAGGACCCCGCTGACCATAAGAGCTTACACTCTACAGGAGAGAGAGGACCCCGCTGACCATAAGAGCTTACACTATACAGGAGAGAGAGGACCCCACTGAACATAAGATCTTACACTCTACAGGAGAGAGAGAGGACCCCACTGACCATAAGAGCTTACACTCTACAGGAGAGAGAGGACCCCACTGACCATAAGAGCTTACACTCTACAGGAGAGAGAGGACCCCACTGACCATAAGATCATACACTCTACAGGAGAGAGAGGACCCCACTGACCATAAGAGCTTACACTCTACAGGAGAGAGAGAGGACCCCACTGACCATAAGAGCTTACACTCTACAGGAGAGAGAGGACCCCACTGACCATAAGAGCTTACACTCTACAGGAGAGAGAGAGAGGACCCCACTGATCATAAGAGCTTACACTCTACAGGAGAGAGAGGACCCCGCTGACCATAAGATCTTACACTGTACAGGAGAGAGAGGACCCCACTGACCATAAGATCTTACACTCTACAGGAGAGAGAGGACCCCACTGACCATAAGAGCTTACACTCTACAGGAGAGAGAGAGGACCCCACTGACCATAAGAGCTTACACTCTACAGGAGAGAGAGGACCCCACTGACCATAAGAGCTTACACTCTACAGGAGAGAGAGAGGATCCCACTGACCATAAGAGCTTACACTCTACAGGAGAGAGAGGACCCCACTGACCATAAGAGCTTACACTCTACAGGAGAGAGAGGACCCCACTGACCATAAGAGCTTACACTCTACAGGAGAGAGAGGATCCCACTGACCATAAGAGCTTACACTCTACAGGAGAGAGAGAGGACCCCACTGACCATAAGAGCTTACACTCTACAGGAGAGAGAGAGGACCCCACTGACCATAAGAGCTTACACTCTACAGGAGAGAGAGGACCCCACTGACCATAAGAGCTTACACTCTACAGGAGAGAGAGGACCCCACTGACCATAAGATCTTACACTCTACAGGAGAGAGAGAGGACCCCACTGATCATAAGTGCTTACACTCTACAGGAGAGAGAGGACCCCACTGACCATAAGAGCTTACACTCTACAGGAGGGAGAGGACCCCACTGACCATAAGATCTTACACTCTAGAGGAGAGAGAGAGGATCCCACTGACCATAAGAGCTTACACTCTACAGGAGAGAGAGGACTCCACTGACCATAAGAGCTTACACTCTACAGGAGAGAGAAGACCCCACTGACCATAAGAGATTACACTCTACAGGAGAGAGAGGACCCCACTGACCATAAGAGCTTACACTCTACAGGAGGGAGAGGACCCCACTGACCATAAGATCTTACACTCTAGAGGAGAGAGAGAGGACCCCACTGACCATAAGAGCTTACACTCTACAGGAGAGAGAGGACTCCACTGACCATAAGAGCTTACACTCTACAGGAGAGAGAGAGGACCCCACTGACCATAAGAGCTTACACTCTACAGGAGAGGGAGAGGACCCCACTGACCATAAGAGCTTACACTCTACAGGAGAGAGAGAGGACTCCACTGACCATAAGAGCTTACACTCTACAGGAGAGAGAGGACTCCACTGACCATAAGAGCTTACACTCTACAGGAGAGAGAGAGGACCCCACTGACCATAAGAGCTTACACTCTACAGGAGAGGGAGAGGACCCCACTTACCATAAGAGCTTACACTCTACAGGAGAGAGAGAGGACACCACTGTCCATAAGAGCTTACACTCTACAGGAGAGAGAGAGAGGACCCCACTGACCATAAGAGCTTACACTCTACAGAAGAGAGAGGACCCACTGACCATAAGAGCTTACACTCTACAGGAGAGAGAAAACCCCGCTGACCATAAGATCTTACACTCTACAGGAGAGAGAGAGGACCCCACTGTCCATAAGAGCTTACACTCTACAGGAGAGAGAGGACCCCACTGACCATAAGAGCTTACACTCTACAGAAGAGAGAGGACCCCACTGACCATAAGAGCTTACACTCTACAGGAGAGAGAGGACCCCACTGACCATAAGAGCTTACACTCTACAGGAGAGAGAGGACCCCACTGACCATAAGAGCTTACACTCTACAGGTGAGAGAGGACCCCACTGACCATAAGAGCGTACACTCTACAGGAGAGAGAGGACCCCACTGACCATAAGAGCTTACACTCTACAGAAGAGAGAGGACCCCACTGACCATAAGAGCTTACACTCTACAGGAGAGAGAGGACCCCACTGACCATAAGAGCTTACACTCTACAGGAGAGAGAGAACCCCGCTGACCATAAGAACTTACACTCTACAGAAGAGAGAGGACCCCACTGACCATAAGAGCTTACACTCTACAGGAGAGAGAGAGGACCCCGCTGACCATAAGAACTTACACTCTACAGGAGAGAGAGAGAGAACCACGCTGACCATAAGAGCTTACACTCTACAGGAGAGAGAGAACCCCGCTGACCATAAGAACTTACACTCTACAGAAGAGAGAGGACCCCACTGACCATAAGAGCTTACACTCTACAGGAGAGAGAGAGGACCCCGCTGACCATAAGAACTTACACTCTACAGGAGAGAGAGAGAGGACCCCGCTGACCATAAGAGCTTACACTCTACAGGAGAGAGAGACGACCCCGCTGACCATAAGAGCTTACACTCTACAGGAGAGAGAGACGACCCCGCTGACCATAAGAGCTTACACTCTACAGGAGAGAGAGAACCCCGCTGACCATAAGAGCTTACACTCTACAGGAGAGAGAGGACCCCACTGACCATAAGAGCTTACACTCTACAGTAGAGAGAGACGACCCCGCTGATCATAAGAGCTTACACTCTACAGGAGAGAGAGAGGACCCCACTGATCATAAGAGCTTACACTCTACAGGAGAGAGAGGACCCCACTGACCATAAGAGGTTACACTCTACAGGAGAGAGAGGACCCCACTGACCATAAGAGGTTACACTCTACAGGAGAGAGAAGACCCCACTTACCATAAGAGCTTACACTCTACAGGAGAGAGAGGACCCCGCTGACCATAAGATCTTACACTCTACAGGAGAGAGAGAGGATCCCACTGACCATAAGAGCTTACACTCTACAGGAGAGAGAGGACCCCCCTGACCATAAGATCTTACACTCTACAGGAGAGAGAGGACCCCGCTGACCATAAGAGCTTACACTATACAGGAGAGAGAGGACCCCACTGACCATAAGATCTTACACTCTACAGGAGAGAGAGGACCCCACTGACCATAAGAGCTTACACTCTACAGGAGAGAGAGAGGACCCCACTGACCATAAGAGCTTACACTCTACAGGAGAGAGAGGACCCCACTGACCATAAGAGCTTACACTCTACAGGAGAGAGAGGACCCCACTGACCATAAGAGCTTACACTCTACAGGAGAGAGAGGACCCCACTGACCATAAGAGCTTACACTCTACAGGAGAGAGAGGACCCCACTGACCATAAGAGCTTACACTCTACAGGAGAGAGAGGACCCCACTGACCATAAGAGCTTACACTCTACAGGAGAGAGAGGACCCCACTGACCATAAGATCTTACACTCTACAGGAGAGAGAGGACCCCACTGACCATAAGAGCTTACACTCTACAGGAGAGAGAGAGGACCCCACTGACCATAAGAGCTTACACTCTACAGGAGAGAGAGGACCCCACTGACCATAAGAGCTTACACTCTACAGGAGAGAGAGAGGACCCCACTGATCATAAGAGCTTACACTCTACAGGAGAGAGAGGACCCCGCTGACCATAAGAGCTTACACTCTACAGGAGAGAGAGAGGACCCCACTGATCATAAGAGCTTACACTCTACAGGAGAGAGAGGACCCCACTGACCATAAGAGCTTACACTCTACAGGAGATAGAGAGGATCCCACTGACCATAAGAGCTTACATTCTACAGGAGAGAGAGGACCCCACTGACCATAAGAGCTTACACTCTACAGGAGAGAGAGGACCCCACTGACCATAAGAGCTTACACTCTACAGGAGAGAGAGAGGACCCCACTGACCATAAGAGCTTACACTCTACAGGAGAGAGAGGATCCCACTGACCATAAGAGCTTACACTCTACAGGAGAGAGAGGACCCCACTGACCATAAGATCTTACACTCTACAGGAGAGAGAGAGGACCCCACTGACCATAAGAGATTACACTCTACAGGAGAGAGAGGACCCCACTGACCATAAGAGCTTACACTCTACAGGAGAGAGAGGACCCCACTGACCATAAGATCTTACACTCTAGAGGAGAGAGAGAGGACCCCACTGACCATAAGAACTTACACTCTACAGGAGAGGGAGAGGACCCCACTGACCATAAGAGCTTACACTCTACAGGAGAGAGAGAGGACTCCACTGACCATAAGAGCTTACACTCTAGAGGAGAGAGAGGGGACCCCACTGACCATAAGAGCTTACACTCTACAGGAGAGAGAGGACCCCACTGACCATAAGATCTTACACTCTAGAGGAGAGAGAGAGGACCCCACTGACCATAAGAACTTACACTCTACAGGAGAGGGAGAGGACCCCACTGACCATAAGAGCTTACACTCTACAGGAGAGAGAGAGGACCCCACTGACCATAAGAGCTTACACTCTACAGGAGAGAGAGAGGACTCCACTGACCATAAGAGCTTACACTCTAGAGGAGAGAGAGAGGACCCCACTGACCATAAGAGCTTACACTCTACAGAAGAGAGAGGACCCCACTGACCATAAGAGCTTACACTCTACAGGAGAGAGAGGACCCCACTGACCATAAGAGATTACACTCTACAGGAGAGAGAGGACCCCACTGACCATAAGATCTTACACTCTACAGGAGAGAGAGAGGACCCCACTGACCATAAGAGATTACACTCTACAGGAGAGACAGGACCCCACTGACCATAAGAGCTTACACTCTACAGGAGAGAGAGGACCCCACTGACCATAAGATCTTACACTCTAGAGGAGAGAGAGAGGACCCCACTGACCATAAGAGCTTACACTCTACAGGAGAGGGAGAGGACCCCACTGACCATAAGAGCTTACAATCTACAGGAGAGAGAGAGGACTCCACTGACCATAAGAGCGTACACTCTACAGGAGAGAGAGAGGACCCCACTGACCATAAGAGCTTACACTCTACAGGAGAGAGAGGACCCCACTGACCATAAGAGCTTACACTCTACAGGGGAGAGAGAGAGGACCCCACTGATCATAAGAGCTTACACTCTACAGGAGAGAGAGGACCTCGCTGACCATAAGATCTTACACTCTACAGGAGAGAGAGGACCCCACTGACCATAAGAGCTTACACTCTACAGGAGAGAGAGGACCCCACTGACCATAAGAGCTTACACTCTACAGGAGAGAGAGGACCCCACTGACCATAAGAGCTTACACTCTACAGGAGAGAGAGGACCCCACTGACCATAAGAGCTTACACTCTACAGGAGAGAGAGGACCCCACTGACCATAAAAGCTTACACTCTACAGGAGAGAGAGAGGACCCCACTGACCATAAGATCTTACACTCTACAGGAGAGAGAGAGGACCCCACTGACCATAAGATCTTACACTCTACAGGAGAGAGAGAGGATCCCCACTGACCATAAGATCTTACACTCTACAGGAGAGAGAGAGGACCCCACTGTCCATAAGAGCTTACACTCTACATGAGAAAGAAGACCCCACTGACCATAAGAGCTTACACTCTACAGGAGAGAGAGGACCCCACTGACCATAAGAGCTTACACTCTACAGGAGAGAGAGGACCCCACTGACCATAAGAGCTTACACTCTACAGGAGAGAGAGAACCCCACTGACCATAAGATCTTACACTCTACAGGAGAGAGAGAGAGGACCCCACTGTCCATAAGAGCTTACACTCTACAGGAGAGAGAGGACCCCACTGACCATAAGAGCTTACACTCTACAGAAGAGAGAGGACCCCACTGACCATAAGAGCTTACACTCTACAGGAGAGAGAGGACCCCTCTGACCATAAGAGTTTACACTCTACAGGAGAGAGAGGACCCCACTGACAATAAGAGCTTACACTCTACAGGAGAGAGAGGACCCCACTGACCATAAGAGCTTACACTCTACAGGAGAGAGAGGACCCCACTGACCATAAGAGCTTACACTCTACAGGAGAGAGAGGACCCCACTGACCATAAGAGCTTACACTCTACAGGAGAGAGAGGACCCCACTGACCATAAGAGCTTACACTCTACAGGAGAGAGAGGACCCCACTGACCATAAGATCTTACACTCTACAGGAGAGAGAGAGGACCCCACTGACCATAAGATCTTACACTCTACAGGAGAGAGAGAGGACCCCACTGTCCATAAGAGCTTACACTCTACAGGAGAGAGAAGACCCCACTGACCATAAGAGCTTACACTCTACAGGAGAGAGAGGACCCCACTGTCCATAAGAGCTTACACTCTACAGGAGAGAGAGGAACCCACTGACCATAAGAGCTTACACTCTACAGAAGAGAGAAGACCCCACTGACCATAAGAGCTTACACTCTACAGGAGAGAGAGGACCCCACTGTCCATAAGAGCTTACACTCTACAGGAGAGAGAGGACCCCACTGACCATAAGAGCGTACACTATACAGGAGAGAGAGGACCCCACTGACCATAAGAACTTACACTCTACAGGAGAGAGAGGACCCCACTGACCATAAGAACTTACACTCTACAGGAGAGAGAGGACCCCACTGACCATAAGAGCTTACACTCTACAGGAGAGAGAGGACCCCTCTGACCATAAGAGTTTACACTCTACAGGAGAGAGAGGACCCCACTGACAATAAGAGCTTACACTCTACAGGAGAGAGAGGACCCCACTGACCATAAGAGCTTACACTCTACAGGAGAGAGAGGACCCCACTGACCATAAGAGCTTACACTCTACAGGAGAGAGAGGACCCCTCTGACCATAAGAGTTTACACTCTACAGGAGAGAGAGGACCCCACTGACAATAAGAGCTTATACTCTACAGGAGAGAGAGGACCCCACTGACCATAAGAGCTTACACTCTACAGGAGAGAGAGGACCCCACTGACCATAAGAGCTTACACTCTACAGAAGAGAGAGGACCCCACTGACCATAAGAGCTTACACTCTACAGGAGAGAGAGGACCCCTCTGACCATAAGAGCTTACACTCTACAGGAGAGAGAGGACCCCACTGACCATAAATGCTTACACTCTACAGGAGAGAGAGGACCCCACTGACCATAAGAGCTTACACTCTACAGGAGAGAGAGGACCCCACTGACCATAAGAGCTTACACTCTACAGGAGAGAGAGGACCCCACTGAACATAAGAGCTTACACTCTACAGGAGAGAGAGGACCCCACTGACCATAAGAGCTTACACTCTACAGGAGAGAGAGGACCCTGCCGACCATAAGAGCTTACACTCTACAGGAGAGAGTGGACCCTGCCGACCATAAGAGCTTACACTCTACAGGAGAGAGAGGACCCCACTGACCATAAGAGCTTACACTCTACAGAAGAGAGAGGACCCCACTGACCATAAGAGCTTACACTCTACAGGAGAGAGAGGACCCCACTGACCATAAGAGCTTACACTCTACAGGAGAGAGAGGACCCCACTGACCATAAGAGCTTACACTCTAAAGAAGAGAGAGGACCCCACTGACCATAAGAGCTTACACTCTACAGAAGAGAGAGGACCCCACTGACCATAAGAGCTTACACTCTACAGGAGAGAGAGGACCCCACTGACCATAAGAGCTTACACTCTACAGGAGAGAGAGGACCCCTCTGACCATAAGAGCTTACACTCTACAGGAGAGAGAGGACCCCACTGACCATAAGAGTTTACACTCTACAGGAGAGAGAGGACCCCACTGACCATAAGAGCTTACACTCTACAGGAGAGAGAGGACCCCACTGACCATAAGAGCTTACACTCTACAGGAGAGAGAGGACCCCACTGACCATAAGAGCTTACACTCTACAGGAGAGAGAGGACCCCACTGACCATAAGAGCATCCACTCTACAGGAGAGAGAGGACCCTGCCGACCATAAGAGCTTACACTCTACAGGAGAGAGAGGACCCCACTGACCATAAGAGCTTACACTGTACAGAAGAGAGAGGACCCCACTGACCATAAGAGCTTACACTCTACAGGAGAGAGAGAACCCCGCTGACCATAAGAACTTACACTCTACAGGAGAGAGAGGACCCCGCTGACCATAAGAGCTTACACTCTACAGGAGAGAGAGAGTACACCGCTGACCATAAGAGCTTACACTCTACAGGAGAGAGAGGACCCCACTGACCATAAGAGCTTACACTCTACAGTAGAGAGAGACGACCCCGCTGATCATAAGAGCTTACACTCTACAGGAGAGAGAGGACCCCACTGATCATAAGAGCTTACACTCTACAGGAGAGAGAGGACCCCACTGATCATAAGAACTTACACTCTACAGGAGAGAGAGGACCCCACTGACCATAAGAGCTTACACTCTACAGGAGAGAGAGGACCCCACTGACCATAAGAGCTTACACTCTACAGGAGAGAGAGGACCCCACTGACCATAAGAGCTTACACTCTACAGGAGAGAGAGAGGACCCCACTGATCTTAAGATCTTACACTCTACAGGAGAGAGAGAGGACCCCACTGATCATAAGATCTTACACTCTACAGGAGAGAGAGAGGATCCCACTGACCATAAGAGCTTACACTCTACAGAAGAGAGAGAGGACCCTACTGACCATAAGAGCTTACACTATACAGGAGAGAGAGGACCCCACTGACCATAAGAGCTTACACTCTACAGGAGAGAGAGGACCCCACTGACCATAAGATCTTACACTCTACAGGAGAGAGAGGACCCCACTGACCATAAGAGCTTACACTCTACAGGAGAGAGAGAGGACCCCACTGACCATAAGAGCTTACACTCTACAGGAGAGAGAGGACCCCACTGACCATAAGAGCTTACACTCTACAGGGGAGAGAGAGAGGACCCCACTGATCATAAGAGCTTACACTCTACAGGAGAGAGAGGACCCCGCTGACCATAAGATCTTACACTCTACAGGAGAGAGAGGACCCCACTGACCATAAGAGCTTACACTCTACAGGAGAGAGAGAGGATCCCACTGACCATAAGAGCTTACACTCTACAGGAGAGAGAGGACCCCACTGACCATAAGAGCTTACACTCTACAGGAGAGAGAGAGGACCCCACTGACCATAAGAGCTTACACTCTACAGGAGAGAGAGAGGACCCCACTGACCATAAGAGCTTACACTCTACAGGAGAGAGAGGACCCCACTGACCATAAGAGCTTACACTCTACAGGAGAGAGAGGACCCCACTGACCATAAGATCTTACACTCTACAGGAGAGAGAGAGGACCCCACTGATCATAAGAGCTTACACTCTACAGGAGAGAGAGGACCCCACTGACCATAAGAGCTTACACTCTACAGGAAGGAGAGGACCCCACTGACCATAAGATCTTACACTCTAGAGGAGAGAGAGAGGACCCCACTGACCATAAGAGCTTACACTCTACAGGAGAGAGAAGACCCCACTGACCATAAGAGATTACACTCTACAGGAGAGAGAGGACCCCACTGACCATAAGAGCTTACACTCTACAGGAGGGAGAGGACCCCACTGACCATAAGATCTTACACTCTAGAGGAGAGAGAGAGGACCCCACTGACCATAAGAGCTTACACTCTACAGGAGAGAGAGGACTCCACTGACCATAAGAGCTTACACTCTACAGGAGAGAGAGAGGACCCCACTGACCATAAGAGCTTACACTCTACAGGAGAGGGAGAGGACCCCACTGACCATAAGAGCTTACACTCTACAGGAGAGAGAGAGGACTCCACTGACCATAAGAGCTTACACTCTACAGGAGAGAGAGGACCCCACTGACCATAAGATCTTACACTCTAGAGGAGAGAGAGAGGACACCACTGTCCATAAGAGCTTACACTCTACAGGAGAGAGAGGACCCCACTGACCATAAGAGCTTACACTCTACAGAAGAGAGAGGACCCACTGACCATAAGAGCTTACACTCTACAGGAGAGATAGAACCCCGCTGACCATAAGATCTTACACTCTACAGGAGAGAGAGAGGACCCCACTGTCCATAAGAGCTTACACTCTACAGGAGAGAGAGGACCCCACTGACCATAAGAGCTTACACTCTACAGAAGAGAGAGGACCCCACTGACCATAAGAGCATACACTCTACAGGAGAGAGAGGACCCCACTGACCATAAGAGCTTACACTCTACAGGAGAGAGAGGACCCCACTGACCATAAGAGCTTACACTCTACAGGAGAGAGAGGACCCCACTGACCATAAGAGCGTACACTCTACAGGAGAGAGAGGACCCCACTGACCATAAGAGCTTACACTCTACAGTAGAGAGAGACGACCCCGCTGATCATAAGAGCTTACACTCTACAGGAGAGAGAGGACCCCACTGATCATAAGAGCTTACACTCTACAGGAGAGAGAGGACCCCGCTGACCATAAGAGCTTACACTCTACAGGAGAGAGAGGACCCCACTGACCATAAGAGCTTACACTCTACAGGAGAGAGAGGACCCCACTGACCATAAGAGCTTACACTCTACAGGAGAGAGAGGACCCCACTGACCATAAGAGCTTACACTCTACAGGAGAGAGAGAGGACCCCACTGATCATAAGATCTTACACTCTACAGGAGAGAGAGAGGACCCCACTGATCATAAGAGCTTACACTCTACAGGAGAGAGAGGACCCCACTGACCATAAGAGCTTACACTCTACAGGAGAGAGAGAGGACCCCACTGATCATAAGATCTTACACTCTACAGGAGAGAGAGAGGATCCCACTGACCATAAGAGCTTACACTCTACAGGAGAGAGAGGACCCCACTGACCATAAGAGCTTACACTCTACAGGAGACAGAGGACTCCACTGACCATAAGAGCTTACACTCTACAGGAGAGAGAGGACCCCACTGATCATAAGATCTTACACTCTACAGGAGAGAGAAGACCCCACTGACCATAAGAGCTTACACTCTACAGGAGAGAGAAGACACCACTGACCATAAGAGCTTACACTCTACAGGAGACAGAGGACTCCACTGACCATAAGAGCTTACACTCTACAGGAGAGAGAGGACCCTGCTGACCATAAGATCTTACACTCTACAGGAGAGAGAGAGGACCCCACTGACCATAAGAGCTTACACTCTACAGGAGAGAGAGGACCCCACTGACCATAAGAGCTTACACTCTACAGGAGAGAGAGGACCCCGCTGACCATAAGAGCTTACACTATACAGGAGAGAGAGGACCCCACTGACCATAAGATCTTACACTCTACAGGAGAGAGAGAGGACCCCACTGACCATAAGAGCTTACACTCTACAGAAGAGAGAGGACCCCACTGACCATAAGAGCTTACACTCTACAGGAGAGAGAGGACCCCACTGACCATAAGATCTTACACTCTACAGGAGAGAGGACCCCACTGACCATAAGAGCTTACACTCTACAGGAGAGAGAGAGGACCCCACTGACCATAAGAGCTTACACTCTACAGGAGAGAGAGGACCCCACTGACCATAAGAGCTTACACTCTACAGGAGAGAGAGGACCCCGCTGACCATAAGATCTTACACTCTACAGGAGAGAGAGGAACCCACTGACCATAAGAGCTTACACTCTACAGGAGAGAGAGAGAGGACCCCACTGATCATAAGAGCTTACACTCTACAGGAGAGAGAGGACCCCGCTGACCATAAGATCTTACACTCTACAGGAGAGAGAGAGGATCCCACTGACCATAAGAGCTTACACTCTACAGGAGAGAGAGGACCCCACTGACCATAAGAGCTTACACTCTACAGGAGAGAGAGAGGATCCCACTGACCATAAGAGCTTACACTCTACAGGAGAGAGAGGACCCCACTGACCATAAGAGCTTACACTCTACAGGAGAGAGAGGACCCCACTGACCATAAGAGCTTACACTCTACAGGAGAGAGAGAGGACCCCACTGACCATAAGAGCTTACACTCTACAGGAGAGAGAGAGGACCCCACTGACCATAAGAGCTTACACTCTACAGGAGAGAGAGGACCCCACTGACCATAAGAGCTTACACTCTACAGGAGAGAGAGGACCCCACTGACCATAAGAGCTTACACTCTACAGGAGGGAGAGGACCCCACTGACCATAAGATCTTACACTCTAGAGGAGAGAGAGAGGACCCCACTGACCATAAGAGCTTACACTCTTCAGGAGAGAGAGGACTCCACTGACCATAAGAGCTTACACTCTACAGGAGAGAGAAGACCCCACTGACCATAAGAGATTACACTCTACAGGAGAGAGAGGATCCCACTGACCATAAGAGCTTACACTCTACAGGAGGGAGAGGACCCCACTGACCGTAAGATCTTACACTCTAGAGGAGAGAGATAGGACCCCACTGACCATAAGAGCTTACACTCTACAGGAGAGAGAGGACTCCACTGACCATAAGAGCTTACACTCTATAGGAGAGAGAGAGGACCCCACTGACCATAAGAGCTTACACTCTACAGGAGAGAGAGGACCCCACTGACCATAAGAGCTTACACTCTACAGGAGGGAGAGGACCCCACTGACCATAAGATCTTACACTCTAGAGGAGAGAGAGAGGACCCCACTGACCATAAGAGCTTACACTCTACAGGAGGGAGAGGACCCCACTGACCATAAGATCTTACACTCTAGAGGAGAGAGAGAGGACCCCACTGACCATAAGAGCTTACACTCTACAGGAGAGAGAGGACTCCACTGGCCATAAGAGCTTACACTCTACAGGAGAGAGAGAGGACCACACTGACCATAAGAGCTTACACTCTACAGGAGAGAGAGGACCCCGCTGATCATAAGAGCTTACACTCTACAGGAGAGAGAGGACCCCGCTGACCATAAGAGCTTACACTCTACAGGAGAGAGAGAGGACTCCACTGACCATAAGAGCTTACACTCTACAGGAGAGAGAGGACTCCACTGACCATAAGAGCTTACACTCTACAGAAGAGAGAGGACCCACTGACCATAAGAGCTTACACTCTACAGGAGAGAGAGAACCCCGCTGACCATAAGATCTTACACTCTACAGGAGAGAGAGAGGACCCCACTGTCCATAAGAGCTTACACTCTACAGGAGAAAGAGGACCCCACTGACCATAAGAGCTTACACTCTACAGAAGAGAGAGGACCCCACTGACCATAAGAGCTTACACTCTACAGGAGAGAGAGGACCCCACTGACCATAAGAGCTTACACTCTACAGGAGAGAGAGGACCCCACTGACCATAAGAGCTTACACTCTACAGGAGAGAGAGGACCCCACTGACCATAAGAGCGTACACTCTACAGGAGAGAGAGGTCCCCACTGACCATAAGAGCTTACACTCTACAGAAGAGAGAGGACCCCACTGACCATAAGAGCTTACACTCTACAGGAGAGAGAGGACCCCACTGACCATAAGAGCTTACACTCTACAGGAGAGAGAGAACCCCGCTGACCATAAGAACTTACACTCTACAGAAGAGAGAGGACCCCACTGACCATAAGAGCTTACACTCTACAGGAGAGAGAGAGGACCCCGCTGACCATAAGAACTTACACTCTACAGGAGAGAGAGAGAGAACCCCGCTGACCATAAGAGCTTACACTCTACAGGAGAGAGAGGACCCCACTGACCATAAGAGCTTACACTCTACAGGAGAGAGAGACGACCCCGCTGACCATAAGAGCTTACACTCTACAGTAGAGAGAGGACCCCGCTGACCATAAGAGCTTACACTCTACAGGAGAGAGAGACGACCCCGCTGACCATAAGAGCTTACACTCTACAGGAGAGAGAGACGACCCCGCTGACCATAAGAGCTTACACTCTACAGGAGAGAGAGAACCCCGCTGACCATAAGAGCTTACACTCTACAGTAGAGAGAGACGACCCCGCTGATCATAAGAGCTTACACTCTACAGGAGAGAGAGAGGACCCCACTGATCATAAGAGCTTACACTCTACAGGAGAGAGAGGACCCCACTGACCATAAGAGCTTACACTCTACAGTAGAGAGAGACGACCCCGCTGATCATAAGAGCTTACACTCTACAGGAGAGAGAGAGGACCCCACTGATCATAAGAGCTTACACTCTACAGGAGAGAGAGGACCCCACTGACCATAAGAGCTTACACTCTACAGGAGAGAGAGAGGACCCCACTGACCATAAGAGCTTACACTCTACAGGAGAGAGAGGACCCCACTGACCATAAGAGGTTACACTCTACAGGAGAGAGAAGACCCCACTTACCATAAGAGCTTACACTCTACAGGAGAGAGAGGACCCCGCTGACCATAAGAGCTTACACTATACAGGAGAGAGAGGACCCCACTGACCATAAGATCTTACACTCTACAGGAGAGAGAGGACCCCGCTGACCATAAGAGCTTACATTTACAGGAGAGAGAGGACCCCACTGACCATAAGATCTTACACTCTACAGGAGAGAGAGGACCCCACTGACCATAAGAGCTTACACTCTACAGGAGAGAGAGAGGACCCCACTGACCATAAGAGCTTACACTCTACAGGAGAGAGAGGACCCCACTGACCATAAGAGCTTACACTCTACAGGAGAGAGAGGACCCCACTGACCATAAGAGCTTACACTCTACAGGAGAGAGAGGACCCCACTGACCATAAGAGCTTACACTCTACAGGAGAGAGAGGACCCCACTGACCATAAGAGCTTACACTCTACAGGAGAGAGAGGACCCCACTGACCATAAGATCTTACACTCTACAGGAGAGAGAGGACCCCACTGACCATAAGAGCTTACACTCTACAGGAGAGAGAGAGGACCCCACTGATCATAAGAGCTTACACTCTACAGGAGAGAGAGAGGACCCCACTGACCATAAGAGCTTACACTCTACAGGAGAGAGAGGACCCCACTGACCATAAGAGCTTACACTCTACAGGAGAGAGAGAGGACCCCACTGACCATAAGAGCTAACACTCTATAGGAGAGAGAGGATCCCACTGATCATAAGAGCTTACACTCTACAGGAGAGAGAGGACCCCGCTGACCATAAGATCTTACACTCTACAGGAGAGAGAGGACCCCACTGACCATAAGAGCTTACACTCTACAGGAGAGAGAGAGGACCCCACTGATCATAAGAGCTTACACTCTACAGGAGAGAGAGGACCCCACTGACCATAAGAGCTTACACTCTACAGGAGAGAGAGAGGATCCCACTGACCATAAGAGCTTACATTCTACAGGAGAGAGAGGACCCCACTGACCATAAGAGCTTACACTCTACAGGAGAGAGAGGACCCCACTGACCATAAGAGCTTACACTCTACAGGAGAGAGAGAGGACCCCACTGACCATAAGAGCTTACACTCTACAGGAGAGAGAGGATCCCACTGACCATAAGAGCTTACACTCTACAGGAGAGAGAGGACCCCACTGACCATAAGATCTTACACTCTACAGGAGAGAGAGAGGACCCCACTGCCCATAAGAGATTACACTCTACAGGAGAGAGAGTACCCCACTGACCATAAGAGCTTACACTCTACAGGAGAGAGAGGACCCCACTGACCATAAGATCTTACACTCTAGAGGAGAGAGAGAGGACCCCACTGACCATAAGAACTTACACTCTACAGGAGAGGGAGAGGACCCCACTGACCATAAGAGCTTACACTCTACAGGAGAGAGAGAGGACTCCACTGACCATAAGAGCTTACACTCTAGAGGAGAGAGAGAGGACCCCACTGACCATAAGAGCTTACACTCTACAGGAGAGAGAGGACCCCACTGACCATAAGAGCTTACACTCTACAGGAGAGAGAGAGGACCCCACTGATCATAAGATCTTACACTCTACAGGAGAGAGAGAGGATCCCACTGACCATAAGATCTTACACTCTACAGGAGAGAGAGGACCCCACTGATCATAAGAGCTTACACTCTACAGGAGAGAGAGGACCCCACTGACCATAAGAGCTTACACTCTACAGGAGACAGAGGACTCCACTGACCATAAGAGCTTACACTCTACAGGAGAGAGAGGACCCCGCTGACCATAAGATCTTACACTCTACAGGAGAGAGAGAGGACCCCACTGACCATAAGAGCGTACACTCTACAGGAGAGAGAGGACCCCGCTGACCATAAGAGCTTACACTCTACAGGAGAGAGAGGACCCCGCTGACCATAAGAGCTTACACTATACAGGAGAGAGAGGACCCCACTGACCATAAGATCTTACACTCTACAGGAGAGAGAGAGGACCCCACTGACCATAAGAGCTTACACTCTACAGGAGAGAGAGGACCCCACTGACCATAAGAGCTTACACTCTACAGGAGAGAGAGGACCCCACTGACCATAAGATCTTACACTCTACAGGAGAGAGAGGACCCCACTGACCATAAGAGCTTACACTCTACAGGAGAGAGAGAGGACCCCACTGACCATAAGAGCTTACACTCTACAGGAGAGAGAGGACCCCACTGACCATAAGAGCTTACACTCTACAGGAGAGAGAGAGAGGACCCCACTGATCATAAGAGCTTACACTCTACAGGAGAGAGAGGACCCCGCTGACCATAAGATCTTACACTGTACAGGAGAGAGAGGACCCCACTGACCATAAGAGCTTACACTCTACAGGAGAGAGAGAGGATCCCACTGACCATAAGAGCTTACACTCTACAGGAGAGAGAGGACCCCACTGACCATAAGAGCTTACACTCTACAGGAGAGAGAGGACCCCACTGACCATAAGAGCTTACACTCTACAGGAGAGAGAGAGGACCCCACTGACCATAAGAGCTTACACTCTACAGGAGAGAGAGAGGACCCCACTGACCATAAGAGCTTACACTCTACAGGAGAGAGAGGACCCCACTGACCATAAGAGCTTACACTCTACAGGAGAGAGAGGACCCCACTGACCATAAGATCTTACACTCTACAGGAGAGAGAGAGGACCCCACTGATCATAAGAGCTTACACTCTACAGGAGAGAGAGGACCCCACTGACCATAAGAGCTTACACTCTACAGGAGGGAGAGGACCCCACTGACCATAAGATCTTACACTCTACAGGAGAGAGAGGACTCCACTGACCATAAGAGCTTACACTCTACAGGAGAGAGAGGACTCCACTGACCATAAGAGCTTACACTCTACAGGAGAGAGAGGACTCCACTGACCATAAGAGCTTACACTCTACAGGAGAGAGAAGACCCCACTGACCATAAGAGATTACACTCTACAGGAGAGAGAGGACCCCACTGACCATAAGAGCTTACACTCTACAGGAGGGAGAGGACCCCACTGACCATAAGATCTTACACTCTAGAGGAGAGAGAGAGGACCCCACTGACCATAAGAGCTTACACTCTACAGGAGAGAGAGAGGACCCCACTGACCATAAGAGATTACACTCTACAGGAGAGAGAGGACCCCACTGACCATAAGAGCTTACACTCTACAGGAGGGAGAGGACCCCACTGACCATAAGATCTTACACTCTAGAGGAGAGAGAGAGGACCCCACTGACCATAAGAGCTTACACTCTACAGGAGAGAGAGGACTCCACTGACCATAAGAGCTTACACTCTACAGGAGAGAGAGAGGACCCCACTGACCAAAAGAGCTTACACTCTACAGGAGAGGGAGAGGACCCCACTGACCATAAGAGCTTACACTCTACAGGAGAGAGAGAGGACTCCACTGACCATAAGAGCTTACACTCTACAGGAGAGAGAGGACTCCACTGACCATAAGAGCTTACACTCTACAGGAGAGAGAGAGGACCCCACTGACCATAAGAGCTTACACTCTACAGGAGAGGGAGAGGACCCCACTGACCATAAGAGCTTACACTCTACAGGAGAGAGAGAGGACCCCACTGACCATAAGAGCTTACACTCTACAGAAGAGAGAGGACCCACTGACCATAAGAGCTTACACTCTACAGGAGAGAGAGACGACCCCGCTGACCATAAGAGCTTACACTCTACAGTAGAGAGAGGACCCCGCTGACCATAAGAGCTTACACTCTACAGGAGAGAGAGACGACCCCGCTGACCATAAGAGCTTACACTCTACAGGAGAGAGAGACGACCCCGCTGACCATAAGAGCTTACACTCTACAGGAGAGAGAGAACCCCGCTGACCATAAGAGCTTACACTCTACAGGAGAGAGAGGACCCCACTGACCATAAGAGCTTACACTCTACAGTAGAGAGAGACGACCCCGCTGATCATAAGAGCTTACACTCTACAGGAGAGAGAGAGGACCCCACTGATCATAAGAGCTTACACTCTACAGGAGAGAGAGGACCCCACTGACCATAAGAGGTTACACTCTATAGGAGAGAGAGGACCCCACTGACCATAAGAGGTTACACTCTACAGGAGAGAGAAGACCCCACTTACCATAAGAGCTTACACTCTACAGGAGAGAGAGGACCCCGCTGACCATAAGATCTTACACTCTACAGGAGAGAGAGAGGATCCCACTGACCATAAGAGCTTACACTCTACAGGAGAGAGAGGACCCCCCTGACCATAAGATCTTACACTCTACAGGAGAGAGAGGACCCCGCTGACCATAAGAGCTTACACTATACAGGAGAGAGAGGACCCCACTGACCATAAGATCTTACACTCTACAGGAGAGAGAGGACCCCACTGACCATAAGAGCTTACACTCTACAGGAGAGAGAGGACCCCACTGACCATAAGAGCTTACACTCTACAGGAGAGAGAGAGGACCCCACTGACCATAAGAGCTTACACTCTACAGGAGAGAGAGGACCCCACTGACCATAAGAGCTTACACTCTACAGGAGAGAGAGGACCCCACTGACCATAAGAGCTTACACTCTACAGGAGAGAGAGGACCCCACTGACCATAAGAGCTTACACTCTACAGGAGAGAGAGGACCCCACTGACCATAAGAGCTTACACTCTACAGGAGAGAGAGGACCCCACTGACCATAAGAGCTTACACTCTACAGGAGAGAGAGGACCCCACTGACCATAAGAGCTTACACTCTACAGGAGAGAGAGGACCCCACTGACCATAAGAGCTTACACTCTACAGGAGAGAGAGGACCCCACTGACCATAAGATCTTACACTCTACAGGAGAGAGAGGACCCCACTGACCATAAGAGCTTACACTCTACAGGAGAGAGAGAGGACCCCACTGACCATAAGAGCTTACACTCTACAGGAGAGAGAGGACCCCACTGACCATAAGAGCTTACACTCTACAGGAGAGAGAGGACCCCACTGACCATAAGAGCTTACACTCTACAGGAGAGAGAGGATCCCACTGACCATAAGAGCTTACACTCTACAGGAGAGAGAGGACCCCACTGACCATAAGATCTTACACTCTACAGGAGAGAGAGAGGACCCCACTGACCATAAGAGATTACACTCTACAGGAGAGAGAGGACCCCACTGACCATAAGAGCTTACACTCTACAGGAGAGAGAGGACCCCACTGACCATAAGATCTTACACTCTAGAGGAGAGAGAGAGGACCCCACTGACCATAAGAGCTTACACTCTACAGGAGAGAGAGAGGACTCCACTGACCATAAGAGCTTACACTCTAGAGGAGAGAGAGGGGACCCCACTGACCATAAGAGCTTACACTCTACAGGAGAGGGAGAGGACCCCACTGACCATAAGAGCTTACACTCTACAGGAGAGAGAGAGGACTCCACTGACCATAAGAGCTTACACTCTAGAGGAGAGAGAGGGGACCCCACTGACCATAAGAGCTTACACTCTACAGGAGAGAGAGGACCCCACTGACCATAAGATCTTACACTCTAGAGGAGAGAGAGAGGACCCCACTGACCATAAGAACTTACACTCTACAGGAGAGGGAGAGGACCCCACTGACCATAAGAGCTTACACTCTACAGGAGAGAGAGAGGACCCCACTGACCATAAGAGCTTACACTCTACAGGAGAGAGAGAGGACTCCACTGACCATAAGAGCTTACACTCTAGAGGAGAGAGAGAGGACCCCACTGACCATAAGAGCTTACACTCTACAGAAGAGAGAGGACCCCACTGACCATAAGAGCTTACACTCTACAGGAGAGAGAGGACCCCACTGACCATAAGAGATTGCACTCTACAGGAGAGAGAGGACCCCACTGACCATAAGATCTTACACTCTACAGGAGAGAGAGAGGACCCCACTGACCATAAGAGATTACACTCTACAGGAGAGACAGGACCCCACTGACCATAAGAGCTTACACTCTACAGGAGAGAGAGGACCCCACTGACCATAAGATCTTACACTCTAGAGGAGAGAGAGAGGACCCCACTGACCATAAGAGCTTACACTCTACAGGAGAGGGAGAGGACCCCACTGACCATAAGAGCTTACAATCTACAGGAGAGAGAGAGGACTCCACTGACCATAAGAGCGTACACTCTACAGAAGAGAGAGGACCCCACTAACCATAAGAGCTTACACTCTAGAGGAGAGAGAGAGGACCCCACTGACCATAAGAGCTTACACTCTACAGAAGAGAGAGGACCCCACTGACCATAAGAGCTTACACTCTACAGGAGAGAGAGGACACCACTGACCATAAGAGCTTACACTCTACAGAAGAGAGAGGACCCCACTGACCATAAGAGCTTACACTCTACAGGAGAGAGAAAGGACCCCACTGACCATAAGAGCTTACACTCTACAGGAGAGAGGACCCCACTGACCATAAGAGCTTACACTCTACAGGAGAGGGAGAGGATCCCACTGAACATAAGAGCTTACACTCTACAGGAGAGGGAGAGGATCCCACTGAACATAAGAGCTTACACTCTACAGGAGAGAGAGAGGACCCCACTGACCATAAGAGCTTACACTCTACAGGAGAGGGAGACGATCCCATTGACCATAAGAGCTTACACTCTACAGGAGAGAGAGAGGACCACACTGACCATAAGAGCTTACACTCTACAGGAGAGGGAGACGATCCCATTGACCATAAGAGCTTACACTCTACAGGAGAGGGAGAGGATCCCACTGACCATAAGAGCTTACACTCTACAGGAGAGAGAGAGGACCCCACTGACCATAAGAGCTTACACTCTACAGAAGAGAGAGGACCCCACTGACCATAAGAGCTTACACTCTACAGGAGAGAGAGGACCCCGCTGACCATAAGAGCTTACACTCTACAGGAGGGAGAGGACCCCACTGACCATAAGAGCTTACACTCTACAGGAGAGAGAGGACCCCACTGATCATAAGAGCTTACACTCTACAGGAGAGAGAGAGGACCCCACTGACCATAAGAGCTTACACTCTACAGGAGAGGGAGGACCCCACTGACCATAAGATCTTACACTCTAGAGGAGAGAGAGAGGACCCCACTGACCATAAGAGCTTACACTCTACAGGAGAGAGAGAGGACCCCGCTGACCATAAGAGCTTACACTCTACAGGAGAGAGAGGACCCCACTGACCATAAGTTCTTACACTCTAGAGGAGAGAGAGAGGACCCCACTGACCATAAGAGCTTACACTCTACAGGAGAGAGAGAGGACTCCACTGTCCATAAGAGCTTACACTCTACAGAAGAGAGAGGACCCCACTAACCATAAGAGCTTACACTCAAGAGGAGAGAGAGAGGACCCCACTGACCATAAGAGCTTACACTCTACAGGAGAGAGAGAGGACCCCACTGACCATAAGAGCTTACACTCTACAGGAGAGGGAGAGGATCCCACTGACCATAAAAGCTTACACTCTACAGGAGAGAGAGAGGACCCCACTGACCATAAGAGCTTACACTCTACAGGAGAGGGAGAGGATCCCACTGACCATAAGAGCTTACACTCTACAGGAGAGAGAGAGGACCCCACTGACCATAAGAGCTTACACTCTACAGGAGAGAGAGAGGACCCCACTGACCATAAGAGCTTACACTCTACAGGAGGGAGAGGACCCCACTGACCATAAGAGCTTACACTCTACAGGAGGGAGAGGACCCCACTGACCATAAGAGCTTACACTCTACAGGAGAGAGAGAACCCCACTGACCATAAGAGCTTACACTCTACAGGAGAGAGAGGACCCCACTGATCATAAGAGCTTACACTCTACAGGAGAGAGAGGACCCCGCTGACCATAAGATCTTACACTCTACAGGAGGGAGAGGATCCCACTGATCATAAGAGCTTACACTCTACAGGAGAGAGAGAGGACCCCACTGACCATAAGAGCTTACACTCTACAGGAGAGAGAGAGGACCCCACTGACCATAAGAGCTTACACTCTACAGGAGGGAGAGGACCCCACTGACCATAAGAGCTTACACTCTACAGGAGGGAGAGGACCCCACTGACCATAAGAGCTTACACTCTACAGGAGAGAGAGAACCCCACTGACCATAAGAGCTTACACTCTACAGGAGAGAGAGGACCCCACTGATCATAAGAGCTTACACTCTACAGGAGAGAGAGGACCCCGCTGACCATAAGATCTTACACTCTACAGGAGGGAGAGGATCCCACTGACCATAAGAGCTTACACTCTACAGGAGAGAGAGAGGACCCCACTGACCATAAGAGCTTACACTCTACAGGAGAGAGAGAGGACCCCACTGACCATAAGAGCTTACACTCTACAGGAGGGAGAGGACCCCACTGACCATAAGAGCTTACACTCTACAGGAGGGAGAGGACCCCACTGACCATAAGAGCTTACACTCTACAGGAGAGAGAGAACCCCACTGACCATAAGAGCTTACACTCTACAGGAGAGAGAGGACCCCACTGATCATAAGAGCTTACACTCTACAGGAGAGAGAGAGGACCCCACTGACCATAAGAGCTTACACTCTACAGGAGGGAGAGGATCCCACTGACCATAAGAGCTTACACTCTACAGGAGAGAGAGAGGACCCCACTGACCATAAGAGCTTACACTCTACAGGAGAGAGAGGACCCCAGTGACCATAAGATCTTACACTCTAGAGGAGAGAGAGGACCCCAGTGACCATAAGATCTTACACTCTAGAGGAGAGAGAGAGGACCCCACTGACCATAAGAGCTTACACTCTACAGGAGAGAGAGGACCCCACTGACCATAAGATCTTACACTCTACAGGAGAGAGAGAGGACCCCACTGACCATAAGAGATTACACTCTACAGGAGAGAGAGGACCCCACTGACCATAAGATCTTACACTCTACAGGAGAGAGAGAGGACCCCACTGACCATAAGAGATTACACTCTACAGGAGAGAGAGGACCCCACTGACCATAAGAGCTTACACTCTACAGGAGAGGACCCCACTGACCATAAGATCTTACACTCTAGAGGAGAGAGAGAGGACCCCACTGACCATAAGAGCTTACACTCTACAGGAGAGGGAGTGGACCCCACTGACCATAAGAGCTTACAATCTACAGGAGAGAGAGAGGACTCCACTGACCATAAGAGCTTACACTCTACAGGAGGGAGAGGACCCCACTGACCATAAGAGCTTACACTCTACAGGAGGGAGAGGACCCCACTGACCATAAGAGCTTACACTCTACAGGAGAGAGAGAACCCCACTGACCATAAGAGCTTACACTCTACAGGAGAGAGAGGACCCCACTGATCATAAGAGCTTACACTCTACAGGAGAGAGAGGACCCCGCTGACCATAAGATTTTACACTCTACAGGAGAGAGAGGACCCCACTGACCATAAGAGATTACACTCTACAGGAGAGAGAGGACCCCACTGACCATAAGATCTTACACTCTACAGGAGAGAGAGAGGACCCCACTGACCATAAGAGCTTACACTCTACAGGAGAGAGAGGACCCCACTGACCATAAGATCTTACACTCTAGAGGAGAGAGAGAGGACCCCACTGACCATAAGAGCTTACACTCTACAGGAGAGGGAGAGGACCCCACTGACCATAAGAGCTTACAATCTACAGGAGAGAGAGAGGACTCCACTGACCATAAGAGCGTACACTCTACAGAAGAGAGAGGACCCCACTAACCATAAGAGCTTACACTCTAGAGGAGAGAGAGAGGACCCCACTGACCATAAGAGCTTACACTCTACAGAAGAGAGAGGACCCCACTGACCATAAGAGCTTACACTCTACAGGAGAGAGAGGACACCACTGACCATAAGAGCTTACACTCTACAGAAGAGAGAGGACCCCACTAACCATAAGAGCTTACACTCAAGAGGAGAGAGAGAGGACCCCACTGACCATAAGAGCTTACACTCTACAGGAGAGAGAGAGGACCCCACTGACCATAAGAGATTACACTCTACAGGAGAGGGAGAGGATCCCACTGACCATAAAAGCTTACACTCTACAGGAGAGAGAGAGGACCCCACAGACCATAAGAGCTTACACTCTACAGGAGAGAGAGAGGACCCCACTGACCATAAGAGCTTACACTCTACAGGAGAGGGAGAGGATCCCACTGACCATAAGAGCTTACACTCTACAGGAGAGAGAGAGGACCCCACTGACCATAAGAGCTTACACTCTACAGGAGGGAGAGGACCCCACTGACCATAAGAGCTTACACTCTACAGGAGGGAGAGGACCCCACTGACCATAAGAGCTAACACTCTACAGGAGAGAGAGAACCCCACTGACCATAAGATCTTACACTCTACAGGAGAGAGAGAGGACCCCACTGACCATAAGAGCTTACACTCTACAGGAGAGAGAGGACCCCTCTGACCATAAGAGCTTACACTCTACAGGAGAGAGAGGACCCCACTGATCATAAGAGCTTACACTCTACAGGAGAGAGAGGACCCCGCTGACCATAAGATCTTACACTCTACAGGAGAGAGAGAGGACCCCACTGACCATAAGAGCTTACACTCTACAGGAGAGAGAGGACCCCTCTGACCATAAGATCTTACACTCTACAGAAGAGAGAGGACCCCACTAACCATAAGAGCTTACACTCAAGAGGAGAGAGAGGACCCCACTGACCATAAGAGCTTACACTCTACAGGAGAGGGAGAGGACCCCACTGACCATAAGAGCTTACACTCTACAGGAGAAAGAGGACCCCACTGACCATAAGAGGTTACACTCTACAGGAGAGAGAGAGGACCCCACTGACCATAAGAGCTTACACTCTACAGGAGAGAGACAGGACTCCACTGACCATAAGAGCTTACACTCTACAGAAGAGAGAGGACCCCACTGACCATAAGAGCTTACACTCTACAGGAGAGAGAGAGGACCCCACTGACCATAAGAGCTTACACTCTACAGTAGAGGGAGAGGACCCCACTGACCATAAGAGCTTACACTCTACAGAAGAGAGAGGACCCCACTGACCATAAGAGCTTACACTCTACAGGAGAGAGAGAGGACCCCACTGACCATAAGAGCTTACACTCTACAGGAGAGGGAGAGGATCCCACTGACCATAAGAGCTTACACTCTACAGGAGAGAGAGAGGACCCCACTGACCATAAGAGCTTACACTCTACAGGAGAGAGAGAGGACCCCACTGACCATAAGAGCTTACACTCTACAGGAGGGAGAGGACCCCACTGACCATAAGAGCTTACACTCTACAGGAGGGAGAGGACCCCACTGACCATAAGAGCTTACACTCTACAGGAGAGAGAGGACCCCGCTGACCATAAGATCTTACACTCTACAGGAGAGAGAGAGGACCCCACTGACCATAAGAGCTTACACTCTACAGGAGAGAGAGGACCCCACTGATCATAAGAGCTTACACTCTACAGGAGAGAGAGGACCCCGCTGACCATAAGATCTTACACTATACAGGAGAGAGAGAGGATCCCACTGACCATAAGAGCTTACACTCTACAGGAGAGAGAGAGGACCCCACTGACCATAAGAGCTTACACTCTACAGGAGAGAGAGGACCCCAGTGACCATAAGATCTTACACTCTAGAGGAGAGAGAGAGGACCCCACTGACCATAAGAGCTTACACTCTACAGGAGAGAGAGGACCCCACTGACCATAAGAGATTACACTCTACAGGAGAGAGAGGACCCCACTGACCATAAGATCTTACACTCTACAGGAGAGAGAGAGGACCCCACTGACCATAAGAGATTACACTCTACAGGAGAGAGAGGACCCCACTGACCATAAGAGCTTACACTCTACAGGAGAGGACCCCACTGACCATAAGATCTTACACTCTAGAGGAGAGAGAGAGGACCCCACTGACCATAAGAGCTTACACTCTACAGGAGAGGGAGTGGACCCCACTGACCATAAGAGCTTACAATCTACAGGAGAGAGAGAGGACTCCACTGACCATAAGAGCTTACACTCTACAGGAGGGAGAGGACCCCACTGACCATAAGAGCTTACACTCTACAGGAGGGAGAGGACCCCACTGACCATAAGAGCTTACACTCTACAGGAGAGAGAGAACCCCACTGACCATAAGAGCTTACACTCTACAGGAGAGAGAGGACCCCACTGATCATAAGAGCTTACACTCTACAGGAGAGAGAGGACCCCGCTGACCATAAGATCTTACACTCTACAGGAGAGAGAGAGGACTCCACTGACCATAAGAGCTTACATTCTACAAGAGAGAGAGGACCCCTCTGACCATAAGATCTTACACTCTACAGAAGAGAGAGGACCCCACTAACCATAAGAGCTTACACTCAAGAGGAGAGAGAGAGGACCCCACTGACCATAAGAGCTTACACTCTACAGGAGAGGGAGAGGACCCCACTGACCATAAGAGCTTACACTCTACAGGAGAGAGAGGACCCCACTGACCATAAGAGCTTACACTCTACAGGAGAGAGAAAGGACCCCACTGACCATAAGAGCTTACACTCTACAGGAGAGAGGACCCCACTGACCATAAGAGCTTACACTCTACAGGAGAGGGAGAGGATCCCACTGAACATAAGAGCTTACACTCTACAGGAGAGAGAGAGGACCCCACTGACCATAAGAGCTTACACTCTACAGGAGAGGGAGAGGAACCCACTGACCATAAGAGCTTACACTCTACAGGAGAGAGAGAGGACCCCACTGACCATAAGAGCTTACACTCTACAGGAGGGAGAGGACCTCACTGACCATAAGAGCTTACACTCTACAGGAGGGAGAGGACCCCACTGACCATAAGAGCTTACACTCTACAGGAGAGAGAGGACCCCGCTGACCATAAGATCTTACACTCTACAGGAGAGAGAGAGGACCCCACTGACCATAAGAGCTTACACTCTACAGGAGAGAGAGGACCCCACTGATCATAAGAGCTTACACTCTACAGGAGAGAGAGGACCCCGCTGACCATAAGATCTTACACTCTACAGGAGAGAGAGAGGATCCCACTGACCATAAGAGCTTACACTCTACAGGAGAGAGAGAGGACCCCACTGACCATAAGAGCTTACACTCTACAGGAGAGAGAGGACCCCAGTGACCATAAGATCTTACACTCTAGAGGAGAGAGAGAGGACCCCACTGACCATAAGTGCTTACAATCTACAGTAGAGAGAGGACCCCACTGACCATAAGATCTTACACTCTACAGGAGAGAGAGAGGACCCCACTGACCATAAGAGATTACACTCTACAGGAGAGAGAGGACCCCACTGACCATAAGAGCTTACACTCTACAGGAGAGGACCCCACTGACCATAAGATCTTACACTCTAGAGGAGAGAGAGAGGACCCCACTGACCATAAGAGCTTACAATCTAAAGGAGAGAGAGGACCCCACTAACCATAAGAGCTTACACTCTAGAGGAGAGAGAGAGGACCCCACTGACCATAAGAGCTTACACTCTACAGAAGAGAGAGGACCCCACTGACCATAAGAGCTTACACTCTACAGGAGAGAGAGGACACCACTGACCATAAGAGCTTACACTCTACAGAAGAGAGAGGACCCCACTGACCATAAGAGCTTACACTCTACAGGAGAGAGAGAGGACCCCACTGACCGTAAGAGCTTACACTCTACAGGAGAGAGGACCCCACTGACCATAAGAGCTTACACTCTACAGGAGAGAGAGAGGACCCCACTTACCATAAGAGCTTACACTCTACAGGAGAGGGAGAGGATCCCACTGAACATAAGAGCTTACACTCTACAGGAGAGAGAGAGGACCCCACTGACCATAAGAGCTTACACTCTACAGAAGAGAGAGGACCCCACTGACCATAAGAGCTTACACTCTACAGGAGAGAGAGGACCCCACTGACCATAAGAGCTTACACTCTACAGGAGGGAGAGGACCCCACTGACCATAAGAGCTTACACTCTACAGGAGGGAGAGGACCCCACTGACCATAAGAGCTTACACTCTACAGGAGAGAGAGGAACCCACTGACCATAAGATCTTACACTCTACAGGAGAGAGAGAGGACCCCACTGACCATAAGAGCTTACACTCTACAGGAGAGAGAGGACCCCACTGATCATAATAGCTTACACTCTACAGGAGAGAGAGGACCCCGCTGACCATAAGAGCTTACACTCTACAGGAGAGAGAGGACCCCACTGACCATAAGATCTTACACTCTAGAGGAGAGAGAGAGGATCCCACTGACCATAAGAGCTTACACTCTACAGGAGACAGAGGGCTCCACTGATCATAAGAGCTTACACTCTACAGGAGAGAGAAGACCCCACTGACCATAAGATCTTACACTCTAGAGGAGAGAGAGAGGATCCCACTGACCATAAGAGCTTACACTCTACAGGAGAGAGAGGACCCCACTGACCATAAGAGCTTACACTCTACAGGAGAGAGAAGACCCCACTGACCATAAGAGCTTACACTCTACAGGAGAGAGAGGACCCCACTGACCGTAAGAGCTTACACTCTACAGGAGAGAGGACCCCACTGACCATAAGAGCTTACACTCTACAGGAGAGAGAGAGGACCCCACTGACCATAAGAGCTTACACTCTACAGGAGAGGGAGAGGATCCCACTGAACATAAGAGCTTACACTCTACAGGAGAGAGAGAGGACCCCACTGACCATAAGAGCTTACACTCTACAGAAGAGAGAGGACCCCACTGACCATAAGAGCTTACACTCTACAGGAGAGAGAGAGGACCCCACTGACCATAAGAGCTTACACTCTACAGGAGAGGGAGAGGATCCCACTGACCATAAGAGCTTACACTCTACAGGAGAGAGAGAGGACCCCACTGACCATAAGAGCTTACACTCTACAGGAGGGAGAGGACCCCACTGACCATAAGAGCTTACACTCTACAGGAGGGAGAGGACCCCACTGACCATAAGAGCTTACACTCTACAGGAGAGAGAGGAACCCACTGACCATAAGATCTTACACTCTACAGGAGAGAGAGAGGACCCCACTGACCATAAGAGCTTACACTCTACAGGAGAGAGAGGACCCCACTGATCATAAAAGCTTACACTCTACAGGAGAGAGAGGACCCCGCTGACCATAAGAGCTTACACTCTACAGGAGAGAGAGGACCCCACTGACCATAAGATCTTACACTCTAGAGGAGAGAGAGAGGATCCCACTGACCATAAGAGCTTACACTCTACAGGAGAGAGAGAGGACCCCACTGACCATAAGAGCTTACACTCTACAGGAGAGAGAAGACCCCACTGACCATAAGAGCTTACACTCTACAGGAGAGAGAAGACCCCACAGACCATAAGAGCTTACACTCTACAGGAGAGAGAGAGGACCCCACTGACCATAAGAGCTTACACTCTACAGGAGAGAGAAGACCCCACTCACCATAAGAGCTTACACTATACAGGAGAGAGAGGACCCCACTGACCATAAGAGCTTACACTCTACAGGAGGGAGAGGACCCCACTGACCATAAGAGCTTACACTCTACAGGAGGGAGAGGACCCCACTGACCATAAGAGCTTACACTCTACAGGAGAGAGAGAACCCCACTGACCATAAGAGCTTACACTCTACAGGAGAGAGAGGACCCCACTGATCATAAGAGCTTACACTCTACAGGAGAGAGAGGACTCCACTGACCATAAGAGCTTACACTCTACAGAAGAGAGAGGACCCCACAGACCATAAGAGCTTACACTCTACAGGAGAGAGAGAGGACCCCACTGACCATAAGAGCTTACACTCTACAGGAGAGAGAAGACCCCACTCACCATAAGAGCTTACACTATACAGGAGAGAGAGGACCCCACTGACCATAAGAGCTTACACTCTACAGGAGGGAGAGGACCCCACTGACCATAAGAGCTTACACTCTACAGGAGGGAGAGGACCCCACTGACCATAAGAGCTTACACTCTACAGGAGGGAGAGGACCCCACTGACCATAAGAGCTTACACTCTACAGGAGAGAGAGAACCCCGCTGACCATAAGATCTTACACTCTACAGGAGAGAGAGAGGACCCCACTGACCATAAGAGCTTACACTCTACAGGAGAGAGAGGAACCCTCTGACCATAAGATCTTACACTCTACAGAAGAGAGAGGACCCCACTAACCATAAGAGCTTACACTCAAGAGGAGAGAGAGAGGACCCCACTGACCATAAGAGCTTACACTCTACAGGAGAGGGAGAGGACCCCACTGACCATAAGAGCTTACACTCTACAGGAGAGAGAGAGGACTCCACTGACCATAAGAGCTTACACTCTACAGAAGAGAGAGGACCCCACTGACCATAAGAGCTTACACTCTACAGGAGAGAGAGCGGACCCCACTGACCATAAGAGCTTACACTCTACAGGAGAGAGAGGACCCCACTGACCATAAGAGCTTACACTCTACAGGAGAGAGGACCCCACTGACCATAAGAGCTTACACTCTACAGGAGAGAGAGAGGACCCCACTGACCATAAGAGCTTACACTCTACAGGAGAGGGAGAGGATCCCACTGAACATAAGAGCTTACACTCTACAGGAGAGAGAGAGGACCCCACTGACCATAAGAGCTTACACTCTACAGGAGAGAGAGAGGACCCCACTGACCATAAGAGCTTACACTCTACAGGAGAGGGAGAGGATCCCACTGACCATAAGAGCTTACACTCTACAGGAGAGAGAGAGGACCCCACTGACCATAAGAGCTTACACTCTACAGAAGAGAGAGGACCCCACTGACCATAAGAGCTTACACTCTACAGGAGAGAGAGAGGACCCCACTGACCATAAGAGCTTACACTCTACAGGAGAGGGAGAGGATCCCACTGACCATAAGAGCTTACATTCTACAGGAGAGAGAGAGGACCCCACTGACCATAAGAGCTTACACTCTACAGGAGAGAGAGAGGATCCCACTGACCATAAGAGCTTACACTCTACAGGAGAGAGAGAGGACCCCACTGACCATAAGAGCTTACACTCTACAGGAGAGAGAGGACCCCACTGACCATAAGATCTTACACTCTAGAGGAGAGAGAGAGGACCCCACTGACCATAAGAGCTTACACTCTACAGGAGAGAGAGAACCCCACTGACCATAAGAGCTTACACTCTACAGGAGAGAGAGGACCCCACTGATCATAAGAGCTTACACTCTACAGGAGAGAGAGGACCCCGCTGACCATAAGATCTTACACTCTACAGGAGAGAGAGAGGACCCCACTGACCATAAGAGCTTACACTCTACAGGAGAGAGAGGACCCCTCTGACCATAAGATCTTACACTCTACAGAAGAGAGAGGACCCCACTAACCATAAGAGCTTACACTCAAGAGGAGAGAGAGAGGACCCCACTGACCATAAGAGCTTACACTCTACAGGAGAGGGAGAGGACCCCACTGACCATAAGAGCTTACACTCTACAGGAGAGAGACAGGACTCCACTGACCATAAGAGCTTACACTCTACAGGAGAGAGAGAACCCCACTGACCATAAGAGCTTACACTCTACAGGAGAGAGAGGACCCCACTGATCATAAGAGCTTACACTCTACAGGAGAGAGAGGACCCCGCTGACCATAAGATCTTACACTCTACAGGAGAGAGAGAGGACCCCACTGACCATAAGAGCTTACACTCTACAGGAGAGAGAGGAACCCTCTGACCATAAGATCTTACACTCTACAGAAGAGAGAGGACCCCACTAACCATAAGAGCTTACACTCAAGAGGAGAGAGAGAGGACCCCACTGACCATAAGAGCTTACACTCTACAGGAGAGGGAGAGGACCCCACTGACCATAAGAGCTTACACTCTACAGGAGAGAGAGAGGACTCCACTGACCATAAGAGCTTACACTCTACAGAAGAGAGAGGACCCCTTTGACCATAAGAGCTTACACTCTACAGGAGAGAGAGCGGACCCCACTGACCATAAGAGCTTACACTCTACAGGAGAGAGAGGACCCCACTGACCATAAGAGCTTACACTCTACAGGAGAGAGAGGACCCCACTGACCATAAGAGCTTACACTCTACAGGAGAGAGAGAGGACCCCACTGACCATAAGAGCTTACACTCTACAGGAGAGAGAGAGGACCCCACTGACCATAAGAGCTTACACTCTACAGGAGAGGGAGAGGATCCCACTGAACATAAGAGCTTACACTCTACAGGAGAGAGAGAGGACCCCACTGACCATAAGAGCTTACACTCTACAGGAGAGAGAGAGGACCCCACTGACCATAAGAGCTTACACTCTACAGGAGAGGGAGAGGATCCCACTGACCATAAGAGCTTACACTCTACAGGAGAGAGAGAGGACCCCACTGACCATAAGAGCTTACACTCTACAGAAGAGAGAGGACCCCACTGACCATAAGAGCTTACACTCTACAGGAGAGAGAGAGGACCCCACTGACCATAAGAGCTTACACTCTACAGGAGAGGGAGAGGATCCCACTGACCATAAGAGCTTACATTCTACAGGAGAGAGAGAGGACCCCACTGACCATAAGAGCTTACACTCTACAGGAGAGAGAGAGGATCCCACTGACCATAAGAGCTTACACTCTACAGGAGAGAGAGAGGACCCCACTGACCATAAGAGCTTACACTCTACAGGAGAGAGAGGACCCCACTGACCATAAGATCTTACACTCTAGAGGAGAGAGAGAGGACCCCACTGACCATAAGAGCTTACACTCTACAGGAGAGAGAGAACCCCACTGACCATAAGAGCTTACACTCTACAGGAGAGAGAGGACCCCACTGATCATAAGAGCTTACACTCTACAAGAGAGAGAGGACCCCGCTGACCATAAGATCTTACACTCTACAGGAGAGAGAGAGGACCCCACTGACCATAAGAGCTTACACTCTACAGGAGAGAGAGGACCCCTCTGACCATAAGATCTTACACTCTACAGAAGAGAGAGGACCCCACTAACCATAAGAGCTTACACTCAAGAGGAGAGAGAGAGGACCCCACTGACCATAAGAGCTTACACTCTACAGGAGAGGGAGAGGACCCCACTGACCATAAGAGCTTACACTCTACAGGAGAGAGACAGGACTCCACTGACCATAAGAGCTTACACTCTACAGAAGAGAGAGGACCCCACTGACCATAAGAGCTTACACTCTACAGGAGAGAGAAAGGACCCCACTGACCATAAGAGCTTACACTCTACAGGAGAGAGAGAGGACCCCACTGACCATAAGAGCTTACACTCTACAGAAGAGAGAGGACCCCACTGACCATAAGAGCTTACACTCTACAGGAGAGAGAAAGGACCCCACTGACCATAAGAGCTTACACTCTACAGGAGAGAGAGAGGACCCCACTGACCATAAGAGCTTACACTCTACAGGAGAGAGAACCCCACTGACCATAAGAGCTTACACTCTACAGGAGAGAGAGAGGACCCCACTGACCATAAGAGCTTACACTCTACAGAAGAGAGAGGACCCCACTGACCATAAGAGCTTACACTCTACAGGAGAGAGAGGACCCCGCTGACCATAAGAGCTTACACTCTACAGGAGGGAGAGGACCCCACTGACCATAAGAGCTTACACTCTACAGGAGAGAGAGGACCCCACTGATCATAAGAGCTTACACTCTACAGGAGAGAGAGAGGACCCCACTGACCATAAGAGCTTACACTCTACAGGAGAGGGAGGACCCCACTGACCATAAGATCTTACACTCTACAGGAGAGGGAGGACCCCACTGACCATAAGATCTTACACTCTAGAGGAGAGAGAGAGGACCCCACTGACCATAAGAGCTTACACTCTACAGGAGAGAGAGAGGACCCCGCTGACCATAAGAGCTTACACTCTACAGGAGAGAGAGGACCCCACTGACCATAAGTTCTTACACTCTAGAGGAGAGAGAGAGGACCCCACTGACCATAAGAGCTTACACTCTACAGGAGAGAGAGAGGACTCCACTGTCCATAAGAGCTTACACTCTACAGAAGAGAGAGGACCCCACTAACCATAAGAGCTTACACTCAAGAGGAGAGAGAGAGGACCCCACTGACCATAAGAGCTTACACTCTACAGGAGAGAGAGAGGACCCCACTGACCATAAGAGCTTACACTCTACAGGAGAGGGAGAGGATCCCACTGACCATAAAAGCTTACACTCTACAGGAGAGAGAGAGGACCCCACAGACCATAAGAGCTTACACTCTACAGGAGAGAGAGAGGACCCCACTGACCATAAGAGCTTACACTCTACAGGAGAGGGAGAGGATCCCACTGACCATAAGAGCTTACACTCTACAGGAGAGAGAGAGGACCCCACTGACCATAAGAGTTTACACTCTACAGGAGGGAGAGGACCCCACTGACCATAAGAGCTTACACTCTACAGGAGGGAGAGGACCCCACTGACCATAAGAGCTTACACTCTACAGGAGAGAGAGAACCCCACTGACCATAAGAGCTTACACTCTACAGGAGAGAGAGGACCCCACTGATCATAAGAGCTTACACTCTACAGGAGAGAGAGGACCCCGCTGACCATAAGATCTTACACTCTACAGGAGAGAGAGAGGACCCCACTGACCATAAGAGCTTACACTCTACAGGAGGGAGAGGATCCCACTGACCATAAGAGCTTACACTCTACAGGAGAGAGAGAGGACCCCACTGACCATAAGAGCTTACACTCTACAGGAGAGAGAGGACCCCAGTGACCATAAGATCTTACACTCTAGAGGAGAGAGAGGACCCCAGTGACCATAAGATCTTACACTCTAGAGGAGAGAGAGAGGACCCCACTGACCATAAGAGCTTACAATCTACAGGAGAGAGAGGACCCCACTGACCATAAGAGATTACACTCTACAGGAGAGAGAGGACCCCACTGACCATAAGATCTTACACTCTACAGGAGAGAGAGAGGACCCCACTGACCATAAGAGATTACACTCTACAGGAGAGAGAGGACCCCACTGACCATAAGAGCTTACACTCTACAGGAGAGGACCCCACTGACCATAAGATCTTACACTCTAGAGGAGAGAGAGAGGACCCCACTGACCATAAGAGCTTACAATCTACAGGAGAGAGAGAGGACTCCACTGACCATAAGAGCTTACACTCTACAGGAGGGAGAGGACCCCACTGACCATAAGAGCTTACACTCTACAGGAGGGAGAGGACCCCACTGACCATAAGAGCTTACACTCTACAGGAGAGAGAGAACCCCACTGACCATAAGAGCTTACACTCTACAGGAGAGAGAGGACCCCACTGATCATAAGAGCTTACACTCTACAGGAGAGAGAGGACCCCGCTGACCATAAGATTTTACACTCTACAGGAGAGAGAGGACCCCACTGACCATAAGAGATTACACTCTACAGGAGAGAGAGGACCCCACTGACCATAAGATCTTACACTCTACAGGAGAGAGAGAGGACCCCACTGACCATAAGAGATTACACTCTACAGGAGAGACAGGACCCCACTGACCATAAGAGCTTACACTCTACAGGAGAGAGAGGACCCCACTGACCGTAAGATCTTACACTCTAGAGGAGAGAGAGAGGACCCCACTGACCATAAGAGCTTACAATCTACAGGAGAGAGAGAGGACTCCACTGACCATAAGAGCGTACACTCTACAGAAGAGAGAGGACCCCACTAACCATAAGAGCTTACACTCTAGAGGAGAGAGAGAGGACCCCACTGACCATAAGAGCTTACACTCTACAGAAGAGAGAGGACCCCACTGACCATAAGAGCTTACACTCTACAGGAGAGAGAGGACACCACTGACCATAAGAGCTTACACTCTACAAAAGAGAGAGGACCCCACTAACCATAAGAGCTTACACTCAAGAGGAGAGAGAGAGGACCCCACTGACCATAAGAGCTTACACTCTACAGGAGAGGGAGAGGATCCCACTGACCATAAAAGCTTACACTCTACAGGAGAGAGAGAGGACCCCACAGACCATAAGAGCTTACACTCTACAGGAGAGAGAGAGGACCCCACTGACCATAAGAGCTTACACTCTACAGGAGAGAGAGAACCCCACTGACCATAAGAGCTTACACTCTACAGGAGAGAGAGGACCCCACTGATCATAAGAGCTTACACTCTACAGGAGAGAGAGGACCCCGCTGACCATAAGATCTTACACTCTACAGGAGAGAGAGAGGACCCCACTGACCATAAGAGCTTACACTCTACAGGAGAGAGAGGACCCCTCTGACCATAAGATCTTACACTCTACAGAAGAGAGAGGACCCCACTAACCATAAGAGCTTACACTCAAGAGGAGAGAGAGGACCCCACTGATCATAAGAGCTTACACTCTACAGGAGAGAGAGGACCCCGCTGACCATAAGATCTTACACTCTACAGGAGAGAGAGAGGACCCCACTGACCATAAGAGCTTACACTCTACAGGAGAGGGAGAGGACCCCACTGACCATAAGAGCTTACACTCTACAGGAGAGAGAGAGGACTCCACTGACCATAAGAGCGTACACTCTACAGAAGAGAGAGGACCCCACTAACCATAAGAGCTTACACTCTAGAGGAGAGAGAGAGGACCCCACTGACCATAAGAGCTTACACTCTACAGAAGAGAGAGGACCCCACTGACCATAAGAGCTTACACTCTACAGGAGAGAGAGGACACCACTGACCATAAGAGCTTACACTCTACAGAAGAGAGAGGACCCCACTAACCATAAGAGCTTACACTCAAGAGGAGAGAGAGAGGACCCCACTGACCATAAGAGCTTACACTCTACAGGAGAGGGAGAGGATCCCACTGACCATAAAAGCTTACACTCTACAGGAGAGAGAGAGGACCCCACAGACCATAAGAGCTTACACTCTACAGGAGAGAGAGAGGACCCCACTGACCATAAGAGCTTACACTCTACAGGAGAGGGAGAGGATCCCACTGACCATAAGAGCTTACACTCTACAGGAGAGAGAGAGGACCCCACTGACCATAAGAGCTTACACTCTACAGGAGGGAGAGGACCCCACTGACCATAAGAGCTTACACTCTACAGGAGGGAGAGGACCCCACTGACCATAAGAGCTTACACTCTACAGGAGAGAGAGAACCCCACTGACCATAAGAGCTTACACTCTACAGGAGAGAGAGGACCCCACTGATCATAAGAGCTTACACTCTACAGGAGAGAGAGGACCCCGCTGACCATAAGATCTTACACTCTACAGGAGAGAGAGAGGACCCCACTGACCATAAGAGCTTACACTCTACAGGAGAGAGAGGACCCCTCTGACCATAAGATCTTACACTCTACAGAAGAGAGAGGACCCCACTAACCATAAGAGCTTACACTCAAGAGGAGAGAGAGGACCCCACTGATCATAAGAGCTTACACTCTACAGGAGAGAGAGGACCCCGCTGACCATAAGATCTTACACTCTACAGGAGAGAGAGAGGACCCCACTGACCATAAGAGCTTACACTCTACAGGAGAGGGAGAGGACCCCACTGACCATAAGAGCTTACACTCTACAGGAGAGAGACAGGACTCCACTTACCATAAGAGCTTACACTCTACAGAAGAGAGAGGACCCCACTGACCATAAGAGCTTACACTCTACAGGAGAGAGAGAGGACCCCACTGACCATAAGAGCTTACACTCTACAGTAGAGGGAGAGGATCCCACTGAACATAAGAGCTTACACTCTACAGGAGAGAGAGAGGACCCCACTGACCATAAGAGCTTACACTCTACAGAAGAGAGAGGACCCCACTGACCATAAGAGCTTACACTCTACAGGAGAGAGAGAGGACCCCACTGACCATAAGAGCTTACACTCTACAGGAGAGGGAGAGGATCCCACTGACCATAAGAGCTTACACTCTACAGGAGAGAGAGAGGACCCCACTGACCATAAGAGCTTACACTCTACAGAAGAGAGAGGACCCCACTGACCATAAGAGCTTACACTCTACAGGAGAGAGAGAGGACCCCACTGACCATAAGAGCTTACACTCTACAGGAGAGGGAGAGGATCCCACTGACCATAAGAGCTTACACTCTACAGGAGAGAGAGAGGACCCCACTGACCATAAGAGCTTACACTCTACAGGAGGGAGAGTACCCCACTGACCATAAGAGCTTACACTCTACAGGAGGGAGAGGACCCCACTGACCATAAGAGCTTACACTCTACAGGAGAGAGAGGACCCCGCTGACCATAAGATCTTACACTCTACAGGAGAGAGAGAGGACCCCACTGACCATAAGAGCTTACACTCTACAGGAGAGAGAGGACCCCACTGATCATAAGAGCTTACACTCTACAGGAGAGAGAGGACCCCGCTGACCATAAGATCTTACACTATACAGGAGAGAGAGAGGATCCCACTGACCATAAGAGCTTACACTCTACAGGAGAGAGAGAGGACCCCACTGACCATAAGAGATTACACTCTACAGGAGAGAGAGGACCCCAGTGACCATAAGATCTTACACTCTAGAGGAGAGAGAGAGGACCCCACTGACCATAAGAGCTTACACTCTACAGGAGAGAGAGAGGACCCCACTGACCATAAGAGCTTACACTCTACAGGAGAGAGAGAGGACCCCACTGACCATAAGAGCTTACAATCTACAGGAGAGAGAGGACCCCACTGACCATAAGAGATTACACTCTACAGGAGAGAGAGGACCCCACTGACCATAAGATCTTACACTCTACAGGAGAGAGAGAGGACCCCACTGACCATAAGAGATTACACTCTATAGGAGAGAGAGGACCCCACTGACCATAAGAGCTTACACTCTACAGGAGAGGACCCCACTGACCATAAGATCTTACACTCTAGAGGAGAGAGAGAGGACCCCACTGACCATAAGAGCTTACACTCTACAGGAGAGGGAGTGGACCCCACTGACCATAAGAGCTTACAATCTACAGGAGAGAGAGAGGACTCCACTGACCATAAGAGCTTACACTCTACAGGAGGGAGAGGACCCCACTGACCATAAGAGCTTACACTCTACAGGAGGGAGAGGACCCCACTGACCATAAGAGCTTACACTCTACAGGAGAGAGAGAACCCCACTGACCATAAGAGCTTACACTCAAGAGGAGAGAGAGAGGACCCCACTGACCATAAGAGCTTACACTCTACAGGAGAGGGAGAGGACCCCACTGACCATAAGAGCTTACACTCTACAGGAGAGAGAGGACCCCACTGACCATAAGAGCTTACACTCTACAGGAGAGAGAAAGGACCCCACTGACCATAAGAGCTTACACTCTACAGGAGAGAGGACCCCACTGACCATAAGAGCTTACACTCTACAGGAGAGGGAGAGGATCCCACTGAACATAAGAGCTTACACTCTACAGGAGAGAGAGAGGACCCCACTGACCATAAGAGCTTACACTCTACAGAAGAGAGAGGACCCCACTGACCATAAGAGCTTACACTCTACAGGAGAGAGAGAGGACCCCACTGACCATAAGAGCTTACACTCTACAGGAGAGGGAGAGGATCCCACTGACCATAAGAGCTTACACTCTACAGGAGAGAGAGAGGACCCCACTGACCATAAGAGCTTACACTCTACAGAAGAGAGAGGACCCCACTGACCATAAGAGCTTACACTCTACAGGAGAGAGAGAGGACCCCACTGACCATAAGAGCTTACACTCTACAGGAGAGGGAGAGGAACCCACTGACCATAAGAGCTTACACTCTACAGGAGAGAGAGAGGACCCCACTGACCATAAGAGCTTACACTCTACAGGAGGGAGAGGACCTCACTGACCATAAGAGCTTACACTCTACAGGAGGGAGAGGACCCCACTGACCATAAGAGCTTACACTCTACAGGAGAGAGAGGACCCCGCTGACCATAAGATCTTACACTCTACAGGAGAGAGAGAGGACCCCACTGACCATAAGAGCTTACACTCTACAGGAGAGAGAGGACCCCACTGATCATAAGAGCTTACACTCTACAGGAGAGAGAGGACCCCGCTGACCATAAGATCTTACACTCTACAGGAGAGAGAGAGGATCCCACTGACCATAAGAGCTTACACTCTACAGGAGAGAGAGAGGACCCCACTGACCATAAGAGCTTACACTCTACAGGAGAGAGAGGACCCCAGTGACCATAAGATCTTACACTCTAGAGGAGAGAGAGAGGACCCCACTGACCATAAGAGCTTACAATCTACAGGAGAGAGAGGACCCCAGTGACCATAAGATCTTACACTCTAGAGGAGAGAGAGAGGACCCCACTGACCATAAGTGCTTACAATCTACAGTAGAGAGAGGACCCCACTGACCATAAGATCTTACACTCTACAGGAGAGAGAGAGGACCCCACTGACCATAAGAGATTACACTCTACAGGAGAGAGAGGACCCCACTGACCATAAGAGCTTACACTCTACAGGAGAGGACCCCACTGACCATAAGATCTTACACTCTAGAGGAGAGAGAGAGGACTCCACTGACCATAAGAGCTTACACTCTACAGAAGAGAGAGGACCCCACTAACCATAAGAGCTTACACTCTAGAGGAGAGAGAGAGGACCCCACTGACCATAAGAGCTTACACTCTACAGAAGAGAGAGGACCCCACTGACCATAAGAGCTTACACTCTACAGGAGAGAGAGGACACCACTGACCATAAGAGCTTACACTCTACAGAAGAGAGAGGACCCCACTGACCATAAGAGCTTACACTCTACAGGAGAGAGAGAGGACCCCACTGACCGTAAGAGCTTACACTCTACAGGAGAGAGGACCCCACTGACCATAAGAGCTTACACTCTACAGGAGAGAGAGAGGACCCCACTGACCATAAGAGCTTACACTCTACAGGAGAGGGAGAGGATCCCACTGAACATAAGAGCTTACACTCTACAGGAGAGAGAGAGGACCCCACTGACCATAAGAGCTTACACTCTACAGAAGAGAGAGGACCCCACTGACCATAAGAGCTTACACTCTACAGGAGAGAGAGAGGACCCCACTGACCATAAGAGCTTACACTTTACAGGAGAGGGAGAGGATCCCACTGACCATAAGAGCTTACACTCTACAGGAGAGAGAGAGGACCCCACTGACCATAAGAGCTTACACTCTACAGGAGGGAGAGGACCCCACTGACCATAAGAGCTTACACTCTACAGGAGGGAGAGGACCCCACTGACCATAAGAGCTTACACTCTACAGGAGAGAGAGGAACCCACTGACCATAAGATCTTACACTCTACAGGAGAGAGAGAGGACCCCACTGACCATAAGAGCTTACACTCTACAGGAGAGAGAGGACCCCACTGATCATAAAAGCTTACACTCTACAGGAGAGAGAGGACCCCGCTGACCATAAGAGCTTACACTCTACAGGAGAGAGAGGACCCCACTGACCATAAGATCTTACACTCTAGAGGAGAGAGAGAGGATCCCACTGACCATAAGAGCTTACACTCTACAGGAGAGAGAGAGGACCCCACTGACCATAAGAGCTTACACTCTACAGGAGAGAGAAGACCCCACTGACCATAAGAGCTTACACTCTACAGGAGAGAGAAGACCCCACAGACCATAAGAGCTTACACTCTACAGGAGAGAGAGAGGACCCCACTGACCATAAGAGCTTACACTCTACAGGAGAGAGAAGACCCCACTGACCATAAGAGCTTACACTATACAGGAGAGAGAGGACCCCACTGACCATAAGAGCTTACACTCTACAGGAGGGAGAGGACCCCACTGACCATAAGAGCTTACACTCTACAGGAGGGAGAGGACCCCACTGACCATAAGAGCTTACACTCTACAGGAGAGAGAGAACCCCACTGACCATAAGAGCTTACACTCTACAGGAGAGAGAGGACCCCACTGATCATAAGAGCTTACACTCTACAGGAGAGAGAGGACCCCGCTGACCATAAGATCTTACACTCTACAGGAGAGTGAGAGGACCCCACTGACCATAAGAGCTTACACTCTACAGGAGAGAGAGGAACCCTCTGACCATAAGATCTTACACTCTACAGAAGAGAGAGGACCCCACTAACCATAAGAGCTTACACTCAAGAGGAGAGAGAGAGGACCCCACTGACCATAAGAGCTTACACTCTACAGGAGAGGGAGAGGACCCCACTGACCATAAGAGCTTACACTCTACAGGAGAGAGAGAGGACTCCACTGACCATAAGAGCTTACACTCTACAGAAGAGAGAGGACCCCACTGACCATAAGAGCTTACACTCTACAGGAGAGAGAGCGGACCCCACTGACCATAAGAGCTTACACTCTACAGGAGAGAGAGGACCCCACTGACCATAAGAGCTTACACTCTACAGGAGAGAGGACCCCACTGACCATAAGAGCTTACACTCTACAGGAGAGAGAGAGGACCCCACTGACCATAAGAGCTTACACTCTACAGGAGAGGGAGAGGATCCCACTGAACATAAGAGCTTACACTCTACAGGAGAGAGAGAGGACCCCACTGACCATAAGAGCTTACACTCTACAGGAGAGAGAGAGGACCCCACTGACCATAAGAGCTTACACTCTACAGGAGAGAGAGAGGACCCCACTGACCATAAGAGCTTACACTCTACAGAAGAGAGAGGACCCCACTGACCATAAGAGCTTACACTCTACAGGAGAGAGAGAGGACCCCACTGACCATAAGAGCTTACACTCTACAGAAGAGAGAGGACCCCACTGACCATAAGAGCTTACACTCTACAGGAGAGAGAGAGGACCCCACTGACCATAAGAGCTTACACTCTACAGGAGAGGGAGAGGATCCCACTGACCATAAGAGCTTACATTCTACAGGAGAGAGAGAGGACCCCACTGACCATAAGAGCTTACACTCTACAGGAGAGAGAGAGGATCCCACTGACCATAAGAGCTTACACTCTACAGGAGAGAGAGAGGACCCCACTGACCATAAGAGCTTACACTCTACAGGAGAGAGAGGACCCCACTGACCATAAGATCTTACACTCTAGAGGAGAGAGAGAGGACCCCACTGACCATAAGAGCTTACACTCTACAGGAGAGAGAGAACCCCACTGACCATAAGAGCTTACACTCTACAGGAGAGAGAGGACCCCACTGATCATAAGAGCTTACACTCTACAGGAGAGAGAGGACCCCGCTGACCATAAGATCTTACACTCTACAGGAGAGAGAGAGGACCCCACTGACCATAAGAGCTTACACTCTACAGGAGAGAGAGGACCCCACTGACCATAAGATCTTACACTCTACAGAAGAGAGAGGACCCCACTAACCATAAGAGCTTACACTCAAGAGGAGAGAGAGAGGACCCCACTGACCATAAGAGCTTACACTCTACAGGAGAGGGAGAGGACCCCACTGACCATAAGAGCTTACACTCTACAGGAGAGAGACAGGACTCCACTGACCATAAGAGCTTACACTCTACAGGAGAGAGAGAACCCCACTGACCATAAGAGCTTACACTCTACAGGAGAGAGAGGACCCCACTGATCATAAGAGCTTACACTCTACAGGAGAGAGAGGACCCCGCTGACCATAAGATCTTACACTCTACAGGAGAGAGAGAGGACCCCACTGACCATAAGAGCTTACACTCTACAGGAGAGAGAGGAACCCTCTGACCATAAGATCTTACACTCTACAGAAGAGAGAGGACCCCACTAACCATAAGAGCTTACACTCAAGAGGAGAGAGAGAGGACCCCACTGACCATAAGAGCTTACACTCTACAGGAGAGGGAGAGGACCCCACTGACCATAAGAGCTTACACTCTACAGGAGAGAGAGAGGACTCCACTGACCATAAGAGCTTACACTCTACAGAAGAGAGAGGACCCCACTGACCATAAGAGCTTACACTCTACAGGAGAGAGAGCGGACCCCACTGACCATAAGAGCTTACACTCTACAGGAGAGAGAGGACCCCACTGACCATAAGAGCTTACACTCTACAGGAGAGAGAGGACCCCACTGACCATAAGAGCTTACACTCTACAGGAGAGAGAGAGGACCCCACTGACCATAAGAGCTTACACTCTACAGGAGAGAGAGAGGACCCCACTGACCATAAGAGCTTACACTCTACAGGAGAGGGAGAGGATCCCACTGAACATAAGAGCTTACACTCTACAGGAGAGAGAGAGGACCCCACTGACCATAAGAGCTTACACTCTACAGGAGAGGGAGAGGATCCCACTGACCATAAGAGCTTACACTCTACAGGAGAGAGAGGACCCCACTGACCATAAGAGCTTACACTCTACAGAAGAGAGAGGACCCCACTGACCATAAGAGCTTACACTCTACAGGAGAGAGAGAGGACCCCACTGACCATAAGAGCTTACACTCTACAGGAGAGGGAGAGGATCCCACTGACCATAAGAGCTTACATTCTACAGGAGAGAGAGAGGACCCCACTGACCATAAGAGCTTACACTCTACAGGAGAGAGAGAGGATCCCACTGACCATAAGAGCTTACACTCTACAGGAGAGAGAGAGGACCCCACTGACCATAAGAGCTTACACTCTACAGGAGAGAGAGGACCCCACTGACCATAAGATCTTACACTCTAGAGGAGAGAGAGAGGACCCCACTGACCATAAGAGCTTACACTCTACAGGAGAGAGAGGACCCCACTGATCATAAGAGCTTACACTCTACAGGAGAGAGAGGACCCCGCTGACCATAAGATCTTACACTCTACAGGAGAGAGAGAGGACCCCACTGACCATAAGAGCTTACACTCTACAGGAGAGAGAGGACCCCTCTGACCATAAGATCTTACACTCTACAGAAGAGAGAGGACCCCACTAACCATAAGAGCTTACACTCAAGAGGAGAGAGAGAGGACCCCACTGACCATAAGAGCTTACACTCTACAGGAGAGGGAGAGGACCCCACTGACCATAAGAGCTTACACTCTACAGGAGAGAGACAGGACTCCACTGACCATAAGAGCTTACACTCTACAGAAGAGAGAGGACCCCACTGACCATAAGAGCTTACACTCTACAGGAGAGAGAAAGGACCCCACTGACCATAAGAGCTTACACTCTACAGGAGAGAGAACCCCACTGACCATAAGAGCTTACACTCTACAGGAGAGAGAGAGGACCCCACTGACCATAAGAGCTTACACTCTACAGGAGAGGGAGAGGATCCCACTGAACATAAGAGCTTACACTCTACAGGAGAGAGAGAGGACCCCACTGACCATAAGAGCTTACACTCTACAGAAGAGAGAGGACCCCACTGACCATAAGAGCTTACACTCTACAGGAGAGAGAGAGAACCCCACTGACCATAAGAGCTTACACTCTACAGGAGAGGGAGAGGATCCCACTGACCATAAGAGCTTACACTCTACAGGAGAGAGAGAGGACCCCACTGACCATAAGAGCTTACACTCTACAGGAGGGAGAGGACCCCACTGACCATAAGAGCTTACACTGTACAGGAGGGAGAGGACCCCACTGACCATAAGAGCTTACACTCTACAGGAGAGAGAGGACCCCGCTGACCATAAGATCTTACACTCTACAGCAGAGAGAGAGGACCCCACTGACCATAAGAGCTTACACTCTACAGGAGAGAGAGGACCCCACTGATCATAAGAGCTTACACTCTACAGGAGAGAGAGGAACCCGCTGACCATAAGATCTTACACTCTACAGGAGAGAGAGAGGATCCCACTGACCATAAGAGCTTACACTCTACAGGAGAGAGAGAGGACCCCACTGACCATAAGAGCTTACACTCTACAGGAGAGAGAGGACCCCACTGACCATAAGATCTTACACTCTAGAGGAGAGAGAGAGGACCCCACTGACCATAAGAGCTTACACTCTACAGGAGAGAGAGAACCCCACTGATCATAAGAGCTTACACTCTACAGGAGAGAGAGGACCCCGCTGACCATAAGATCTTACACTCTACAGGAGAGAGAGAGGACCCCACTGACCATAAGAGCTTACACTCTACAGGAGAGAGAGGACCCCTCTGACCATAAGATCTTACACTCTACAGAAGAGAGAGGACCCCACTAACCATAAGAGCTTACACTCAAGAGGAGAGAGAGAGGACCCCACTGACCATAAGAGCTTACACTCTACAGGAGAGGGAGAGGACCCCACTGACCATAAGAGCTTACACTCTACAGGAGAGAGACAGGACTCCACTGACCATAAGAGCTTACACTCTACAGAAGAGAGAGGACCCCACTGACCATAAGAGCTTACACTCTACAGGAGAGAGAAAGGACCCCACTGACCATAAGAGCTTACACTCTACAGGAGAGAGAACCCCACTGACCATAAGAGCTTACACTCTACAGGAGAGAGAGAGGACCCCACTGACCATAAGAGCTTACACTCTACAGGAGAGGGAGAGGATCCCACTGAACATAAGAGCTTACACTCTACAGGAGAGAGAGAGGACCCCACTGACCATAAGAGCTTACACTCTACAGAAGAGAGAGGACCCCACTGACCATAAGAGCTTACACTCTACAGGAGAGAGAGAGGACCCCACTGACCATAAGAGCTTACACTCTACAGAAGAGAGAGGACCCCACTGACCATAAGAGCTTACACTCTACAGGAGAGAGAGAGGACCCCACTGACCATAAGAGCTTACACTCTACAGGAGAGAGAGGACCCCATTGATCATAAGAGCTTACACTCTACAGGAGGGAGAGGACCCCACTGACCATAAGATCTTACACTCTACAGGAGAGGGAGAGGAACCCACTGACCATAAGAGCTTACACTCTACAGGAGAGAGAGAGAGGACCCCACTGACCATAAGAGCTTACACTCTACAGGAGGGAGAGGACCTCACTGACCATAAGAGCTTACACTCTACAGGAGAGAGAGGACCCCACTGACCATAAGAGCTTACACTCTACAGGAGGGAGAGGACCTCACTGACCATAAGAGCTTACACTCTACAGGAGGGAGAGGACCCCACTGACCATAAGATCTTACACTCTACAGGAGAGAGAGAGGACCCCACTGACCATAAGAGCATACACTCTACAGGAGAGAGAGGACCCCATTGATCATAAGAGCTTACACTCTACAGGAGAGAGAGGACCCCGCTGACCATAAGATCTTACACTCTACAGGAGAGAGAGAGGATCCCACTGACCATAAGAGCTTACACTCTACAGGAGAGAGAGAGGACCCCACTGACCATAAGAACTTACACTCTACAGGAGAGGGAGAGGATCCCACTGACCATAAGAGCTTACACTCTACAGGAGAGAGAGAGGACCCCACTGACCATAAGAGCTTACACTCTACAGAAGAGAGAGGACCCCACTGACCATAAGAGCTTACACTCTACAGGAGAGAGAGAGGACCCCACTGACCATAAGAGCTTACACTCTACAGGAGAGGGAGAGGAACCCACTGACCATAAGAGCTTACACTCTACAGGAGAGAGAGAGAGGACCCCACTGACCATAAGAGCTTACACTCTACAGGAGGGAGAGGACCTCACTGACCATAAGAGCTTACACTCTACAGGAGGGAGAGGACCCCACTGACCATAAGAGCTTACACTCTACAGGAGAGAGAGGACCCCGCTGACCATAAGATCTTACACTCTACAGGAGAGAGAGAGGACCCCACTGACCATAAGAGCTTACACTCTACAGGAGAGAGAGGACCCCGTTGATCATAAGAGCTTACACTCTACAGGAGAGAGAGGACCCCGCTGACCATAAGATCTTACACTCTACAGGAGAGAGAGAGGATCCCACTGACCATAAGAGCTTACACTCTACAGGAGAGAGAGAGGACCCCACTGACCATAAGAGCTTACACTCTACAGGAGAGAGAGGACCCCAGTGACCATAAGATCTTACACTCTAGAGGAGAGAGAGAGGACCCCACTGACCATAAGAGCTTACAATCTACAGGAGAGAGAGGACCCCAGTGACCATAAGATCTTAAACTCTAGAGGAGAGAGAGAGGACCCCACTGACCATAAGAGCTTACAATCTACAGGAGAGAGAGGACCCCACTGACCATAAGATCTTACACTCTACAGGAGAGAGAGAGGACCCCACTGACCATAAGAGATTACACTCTACAGGAGAGAGAGGACCCCACTGACCATAAGAGCTTACACTCTACAGGAGAGGACCCCACTGACCATAAGATCTTACACTCTAGAGGAGAGAGAGAGGACCCCACTGACCATAAGAGCTTACACTCTACAGGAGAGGGAGTGGACCCCACTGACCATAAGAGCTTACAATCTACAGGAGAGAGAGAGGACTCCACTGACCATAAGAGCTTACACTCTACAGAAGAGAGAGGACCCCACTAACCATAAGAGCTTACACTCTAGAGGAGAGAGAGAGGACCCCACTGACCATAAGAGCTTACACTCTACAGAAGAGAGAGGACCCCACTGACCATAAGAGCTTACACTCTACAGGAGAGAGAGGACACCACTGACCATAAGAGCTTACACTCTACAGTAGAGAGAGGACCCCACTGACCATAAGAGCTTACACTCTACAGGAGAGAGAGAGGACCCCACTGACCGTAAGAGCTTACACTCTACAGGAGAGAGGACCCCACTGACCATAAGAGCTTACACTCTACAGGAGAGAGAGAGAACCCCACTGACCATAAGAGCTTACACTCTACAGGAGAGAGAGAGGATCCCACTGAACATAAGAGCTTACACTCTACAGGAGCGAGAGAGGACCCCACTGACCATAAGAGCTTACACTCTACAGAAGAGAGAGGACCCCACTGACCATAAGAGCTTACACTCTACAGGAGAGAGAGAGGACCCCAATGACCATAATAGCTTACACTCTACAGGAGAGGGAGAGTATCCCACTGACCATAAGAGCTTACACTCTACAGGAGAGAGGACCCCACTGACCATAAGAGCTTACACTCTACAGAAGAGAGAGGACCCCACTGACCATAAGAGCTTACACTCTACAGGAGAGAGAGAGGACCCCACTGACCATAAGAGCTTACACTCTACAGGAGAGGGAGAGGATCCCACTGACCATAAGAGCTTACACTCTACAGGAGAGAGAGAGGACCCCACTGACCATAAGAGCTTACACTCTACAGGAGGGAGAGGACCCCACTGACCATAAGAGCTTACACTCTACAGGAGGGAGAGGACCCCACTGACCATAAGAGCTTACACTCTACAGGAGAGAGAGGACCCCACTGACCATAAGATCTTACACTCTGCAGGAGAGAGAGAGGACCCCACTGACCATAAGAGCTTACACTCAACAGGAGAGAGAGGACCCCACTGATCATAAGAGCTTACACTCTACAGGAGAGAGAGGACCCCGCTGACCATAAGAGCTTACACTCTACAGGAGAGAGAGGACTCCACTGACCATAAGATCTTACACTCTAGAGGAGAGAGAGAGGATCCCACTGACCATAAGAGCTTACACTCTACAGGAGAGAGAGAGGACCCCACTGACCATAAGAGCTTACACTCTACAGGAGAGAGAAGTCCCCACTGACCATAAGAGCTTACACTCTACAGGAGAGAGAAGACCCCACAGACCATAAGAGCTTACACTCTACAGGAGAGAGAGAGGACCCCACTGACCATAAGAGCTTACACTCTACAGGAGAGAGAAGACCCCACTGACCATAAGAGCTTACACTATACAGGAGAGAGAGGACCCCACTGACCATAAGAGCTTACACTCTACAGGAGGGAGAGGACCCCACTGACCATAAGAGCTTACACTCTACAGGAGGGAGAGGACCCCACTGACCATAAGAGCTTACACTCTACAGGAGAGAGAGAACCCCACTGACCATAAGAGCTTACACTCTACAGGAGAGAGAGGACCCCACTGATCATAAGAGCTTACACTCTACAGGAGAGAGAGGACCCCGCTGACCATAAGATCTTACACTCTACAGGAGAGAGAGAGGACCCCACTGACCATAAGAGCTTACACTCTACAGGAGAGAGAGGAACCCTCTGACCATAAGATCTTACACTCTACAGAAGAGAGAGAGAGGACTCCACTGACCATAAGAGCTTACACTCTACAGGAGAGAGAGGACCCCACTGACCATAAGAGCTTACACTCTACAGGAGAGAGAGGACCCCACTGACCATAAGAGCTTACACTCTACAGGAGAGAGAGGACCCCACTGATCATAACAGCTTACACTCTACAGGAGAGAGAGGACCCCACTAACCATAAGAGCTTACACTCAAGAGGAGAGAGAGAGGACCCCACTGACCATAAGAGCTTACACTCTACAGGAGAGGGAGAGGACCCCACTGACCATAAGAGCTTACACTCTACAGGAGAGAGAGAGGACTCCACTGACCATAAGAGCTTACACTCTACAGAAGAGAGAGGACCCCACTGACCATAAGAGCTTACACTCTACAGGAGAGAGAGCGGACCCCACTGACCATAAGAGCTTACACTCTACAGGAGAGAGAGGACCCCACTGACCATAAGAGCTTACACTCTACAGGAGAGAGGACCCCACTGACCATAAGAGCTTACACTCTACAGGAGAGAGAGAGGACCCCACTGACCATAAGAGCTTACACTCTACAGGAGAGGGAGAGGATCCCACTGAACATAAGAGCTTACACTCTACAGGAGAGAGAGAGGACCCCACTGACCATAAGAGCTTACACTCTACAGGAGAGGGAGAGGATCCCACTGACCATAAGAGCTTACACTCTACAGGAGAGAGAGAGGACCCCACTGACCATAAGAGCTTACACTCTACAGGAGAGAGAGAGGACCCCACTGACCATAAGAGCTTACACTCTACAGAAGAGAGAGGACCCCACTGACCATAAGAGCTTACACTCTACAGGAGAGAGAGAGGACCCCACTGACCATAAGAGCTTACACTCTACAGGAGAGGGAGAGGAACCCACTGACCATAAGAGCTTACACTCTACAGGAGAGAGAGAGAGGACCCCACTGACCATAAGAGCTTACACTCTACAGGAGGGAGAGGACCTCACTGACCATAAGAGCTTACACTCTACAGGAGGGAGAGGACCCCACTGACCATAAGAGCTTACACTCTACAGGAGAGAGAGGACCCCGCTGACCATAAGATCTTACACTCTACAGGAGAGAGAGAGGACCCCACTGACCATAAGAGCTTACACTCTACAGGAGAGAGAGGACCCCATTGATCATAAGAGCTTACACTCTACAGGAGAGAGAGGACCCCGCTGACCATAAGATCTTACACTCTACAGGAGAGAGAGAGGATCCCACTGATCATAAGAGCTTACACTCTACAGGAGAGAGAGAGGACCCCACTGACCATAAGAGCTTACACTCTACAGGAGAGAGAGGACCCCAGTGACCATAAGATCTTACACTCTAGAGGAGAGAGAGAGGACCCCACTGACCATAAGAGCTTACAATCTACAGGAGAGAGAGGACCCCAGTGACCATAAGATCTTAAACTCTAGAGGAGAGAGAGAGGACCCCACTGACCATAAGAGCTTACAATCTACAGGAGAGAGAGGACCCCACTGACCATAAGATCTTACACTCTACAGGAGAGAGAGAGGACCCCACTGACCATAAGAGATTACACTCTACAGGAGAGAGAGGACCCCACTGACCATAAGAGCTTACACTCTACAGGAGAGGACCCCACTGACCATAAGATCTTACACTCTAGAGGAGAGAGAGAGGACCCCACTGACCATAAGAGCTTACACTCTACAGGAGAGGGAGTGGACCCCACTGACCATAAGAGCTTACAATCTACAGGAGAGAGAGAGGACTCCACTGACCATAAGAGCTTACACTCTACAGAAGAGAGAGGACCCCACTAACCATAAGAGCTTACACTCTAGAGGAGAGAGAGAGGACCCCACTGACCATAAGAGCTTACACTCTACAGAAGAGAGAGGACCCCACTGACCATAAGAGCTTACACTCTACAGGAGAGAGAGGACACCACTGACCATAAGAGCTTACACTCTACAGTAGAGAGAGGACCCCACTGACCATAAGAGCTTACACTCTACAGGAGAGAGAGAGGACCCCACTGACCGTAAGAGCTTACACTCTACAGGAGAGAGGACCCCACTGACCATAAGAGCTTACACTCTACAGGAGAGAGAGAGAACCCCACTGACCATAAGAGCTTACACTCTACAGGAGAGAGAGAGGATCCCACTGAACATAAGAGCTTACACTCTACAGGAGCGAGAGAGGACCCCACTGACCATAAGAGCTTACACTCTACAGAAGAGAGAGGACCCCACTGACCATAAGAGCTTACACTCTACAGGAGAGAGAGAGGACCCCACTGACCATAATAGCTTACACTCTACAGGAGAGGGAGAGTATCCCACTGACCATAAGAGCTTACACTCTACAGGAGAGAGGACCCCACTGACCATAAGAGCTTACACTCTACAGAAGAGAGAGGACCCCACTGACCATAAGAGCTTACACTCTACAGGAGAGAGAGAGGACCCCACTGACCATAAGAGCTTACACTCTACAGGAGAGGGAGAGGATCCCACTGACCATAAGAGCTTACACTCTACAGGAGAGAGAGAGGACCCCACTGACCATAAGAGCTTACACTCTACAGGAGGGAGAGGACCCCACTGACCATAAGAGCTTACACTCTACAGGAGGGAGAGGACCCCACTGACCATAAGAGCTTACACTCTACAGGAGAGAGAGGACCCCACTGACCATAAGATCTTACACTCTGCAGGAGAGAGAGAGGACCCCACTGACCATAAGAGCTTACACTCTACAGGAGAGAGAGGACCCCACTGATCATAAGAGCTTACACTCTACAGGAGAGAGAGGACCCCGCTGACCATAAGAGCTTACACTCTACAGGAGAGAGAGGACTCCACTGACCATAAGATCTTACACTCTAGAGGAGAGAGAGAGGATCCCACTGACCATAAGAGCTTACACTCTACAGGAGAGAAAGAGGACCCCACTGACCATAAGAGCTTACACTCTACAGGAGAGAGAAGTCCCCACTGACCATAAGAGCTTACACTCTACAGGAGAGAGAAGACCCCACAGACCATAAGAGCTTACACTCTACAGGAGAGAGAGAGGACCCCACTGACCATAAGAGCTTACACTCTACAGGAGAGAGAAGACCCCACTGACCATAAGAGCTTACACTATACAGGAGAGAGAGGACCCCACTGACCATAAGAGCTTACACTCTACAGGAGGGAGAGGACCCCACTGACCATAAGAGCTTACACTCTACAGGAGGGAGAGGACCCCACTGACCATAAGAGCTTACACTCTACAGGAGAGAGAGAACCCCACTGACCATAAGAGCTTACACTCTACAGGAGAGAGAGGACCCCACTGATCATAAGAGCTTACACTCTACAGGAGAGAGAGGACCCCGCTGACCATAAGATCTTACACTCTACAGGAGAGAGAGAGGACCCCACTGACCATAAGAGCTTACACTCTACAGGAGAGAGAGGAACCCTCTGACCATAAGATCTTACACTCTACAGAAGAGAGAGAGAGGACTCCACTGACCATAAGAGCTTACACTCTACAGGAGAGAGAGGACCCCACTGATCATAACAGCTTACACTCTACAGGAGAGAGAGGACCCCACTAACCATAAGAGCTTACACTCAAGAGGAGAGAGAGAGGACCCCACTGACCATAAGAGCTTACACTCTACAGGAGAGGGAGAGGACCCCACTGACCATAAGAGCTTACACTCTACAGGAGAGAGAGAGGACTCCACTGACCATAAGAGCTTACACTCTACAGAAGAGAGAGGACCCCACTGACCATAAGAGCTTACACTCTACAGGAGAGAGAGCGGACCCCACTGACCATAAGAGCTTACACTCTACAGGAGAGAGAGGACCCCACTGACCATAAGAGCTTACACTCTACAGGAGAGAGGACCCCACTGACCATAAGAGCTTACACTCTACAGGAGAGAGAGAGGACCCCACTGACCATAAGAGCTTACACTCTACAGGAGAGGGAGAGGATCCCACTGAACATAAGAGCTTACACTCTACAGGAGAGAGAGAGGACCCCACTGACCATAAGAGCTTACACTCTACAGGAGAGGGAGAGGATCCCACTGACCATAAGAGCTTACACTCTACAGGAGAGAGAGAGGACCCCACTGACCATAAGAGCTTACACTCTACAGGAGAGAGAGAGGACCCCACTGACCATAAGAGCTTACACTCTACAGAAGAGAGAGGACCCCACTGACCATAAGAGCTTACACTCTACAGGAGAGAGAGAGGACCCCACTGACCATAAGAGCTTACACTCTACAGGAGAGGGAGAGGATCCCACTGACCATAAGAGCTTACACTCTACAGGAGAGAGAGAGGACCCCACTGACCATAAGAGCTTACACTCTACAGGAGGGAGAGGACCCCACTGACCATAAGAGCTTACACTGTACAGGAGGGAGAGGACCCCACTGACCATAAGAGCTTACACTCTACAGGAGAGAGAGGACCCCGCTGACCATAAGATCTTACACTCTACAGCAGAGAGAGAGGACCCCACTGACCATAAGAGCTTACACTCTACAGGAGAGAGAGGACCCCACTGATCATAAGAGCTTACACTCTACAGGAGAGAGAGGACCCCGCTGACCATAAGATCTTACACTCTACAGGAGAGAGAGAGGATCCCACTGACCATAAGAGCTTACACTCTACAGGAGAGAGAGAGGACCCCACTGACCATAAGAGCTTACACTCTACAGGAGAGAGAGGACCCCACTGACCATAAGATCTTACACTCTAGAGGAGAGAGAGAGGACCCCACTGACCATAAGAGCTTACACTCTACAGAAGAGAGGGAGAGGACCCCACTGACCATAAGAGCTTACACTCTACAGGAGAGAGAGAACCCCACTAACCATAAGAGCTTACACTCAAGAGGAGAGAGAGAGGACCCCACTGACCATAAGAGCTTACACTCTACAGGAGAGAGAGAGAGGACTCCACTGACCATAAGAGCTTACACTCTACAGAAGAGAGAGGACCCCACTAACCATAAGAGCTTACACTCAAGAGGAGAGAGAGAGGACCCCACTGACCATAAGAGCTTACACTCTACAGGAGAGAGAGAGGACCCCACTGACGATAAGAGCTTACACTCTACAGGAGAGGGAGAGGATCCCACTGACCATAAGAGCTTACACTCTACAGGAGAGAGAGAGGACCCCACTGACCATAAGAGCTTACAATCTACAGAAGAGAGAGGACCCCACTGACCATAAGAGCTTACACTCTACAGGAGAGAGAGAGGACCCCACTGACCATAAGAACTTACACTCTACAGGAGAGGGAGAGGATCCCACTGACCATAAGAGCTTACACTCTACAGGAGAGGGAGAGGATCCCACTGACCATAAGAGCTTACACTCTACAGGAGAGAGAGAGGACCCCACTGACCATAAGAGCTTACACTCTACAGGAGGGAGAGGACCCCACTGACCATAAGAGCTTACACTCTACAGGAGGGAGAGGACCCCACTGACCATAAGAGCTTACACTCTACAGGAGAGAGAGGACCCCACTGACCATAAGAGCTTACACTCTACAGGAGAGAGAGGACCCCACTGATCATAAGAGCTTACACTCTACAGGAGAGAGAGGACCCTGCTGACCATAAGAGCTTACACTCTACAGGAGAGAGAGGACCCCACTGACCATAAGATCTTACACTCTAGAGGAGAGAGAGAGGATCCCACTGACCATAAGAGCTTACACTCTACAGGAGAGAGAGAGGACCCCACTGACCATAAGAGCTTACACTCTACAGGAGAGGGAGAGGATCCCACTGACCATAAGAGCTTACACTCTACAGGAGAGAGAGAGGACCCCACTGACCATAAGATCTTACACTCTAGAGGAGAGAGAGAGGACCCCACTGACCATAAGAGCTTACACTCTACAGGAGAGAGAGAGGACCCCACTGACCATAAGAGCTTACACTCTACAGGAGAGAGAAGACCCCACTGACCATAAGAGCTTACACTCTACAGGAGAGAGAAGACCCCACAGACCATAAGAGCTTACACTCTACAGGAGAGAGAGAGGACCCCACTGACCATAAGAGCTTACACTCTACAGGAGAGAGAAGACCCCACTGACCATAAGAGCTTACACTATACAGGAGAGAGAGGACCCCACTGACCATAAGAGCTTACACTCTACAGGAGAGAGAGGAACCCTCTGAGCATAAGATATTACACTCTACAGAAGAGAGAGAGAGGACTCCACTGACCATAAGAGCTTACACTCTACAGGAGAGAGAGGACCCCACTGATCATAACAGCTTACACTCTACAGGAGAGAGAGGACCCCACTAACCATAAGAGCTTACACTCAAGAGGAGAGAGAGAGGACCCCACTGACCATAAGAGCTTACACTCTACAGGAGAGGGAGAGGACCCCACTGACCATAAGAGCTTACACTCTACAGGAGAGAGAGAGGACTCCACTGACCATAAGAGCTTACACTCTACAGAAGAGAGAGGACCCCACTGACCATAAGAGCTTACACTCTACAGGAGAGAGAGCGGACCCCACTGACCATAAGAGCTTACACTCTACAGGAGAGAGAGGACCCCACTGACCATAAGAGCTTACACTCTACAGGAGAGAGGACCCCACTGACCATAAGAGCTTACACTCTACAGGAGAGAGAGAGGACCCCACTGACCATAAGAGCTTACACTCTACAGGAGAGGGAGAGGATCCCACTGACCATAAGAGCTTACACTCTACAGGAGAGAGAGAGGACCCCACTGACCATAAGAGCTTACACTCTACAGGAGAGAGAGAGGACCCCACTGACCATAAGAGCTTACACTCTACAGAAGAGAGAGGACCCCACTGACCATAAGAGCTTACACTCTACAGGAGAGAGAGAGGACCCCACTGACCATAAGAGCTTACACTCTACAGGAGAGGGAGAGGATCCCACTGACCATAAGAGCTTACACTCTACAGGAGAGAGAGAGGACCCCACTGACCATAAGAGCTTACACTCTACAGGAGGGAGAGGACCCCACTGACCATAAGAGCTTACACTGTACAGGAGGGAGAGGACCCCACTGACCATAAGAGCTTACACTCTACAGGAGAGAGAGGACCCCGCTGACCATAAGATCTTACACTCTACAGCAGAGAGAGAGGACCCCACTGACCATAAGAGCTTACACTCTACAGGAGAGAGAGGACCCCACTGATCATAAGAGCTTACACTCTACAGGAGAGAGAGGACCCCGCTGACCATAAGATCTTACACTCTACAGGAGAGAGAGAGGATCCCACTGACCATAAGAGCTTACACTCTACAGGAGAGAGAGAGGACCCCACTGACCATAAGAGCTTACACTCTACAGGAGAGAGAGGACCCCACTGACCATAAGATCTTACACTCTAGAGGAGAGAGAGAGGACCCCACTGACCATAAGAGCTTACACTCTACAGAAGAGAGGGAGAGGACCCCACTGACCATAAGAGCTTACACTCTACAGGAGAGAGAGAACCCCACTAACCATAAGAGCTTACACTCAAGAGGAGAGAGAGAGGACCCCACTGACCATAAGAGCTTACACTCTACAGGAGAGAGAGAGAGGACTCCACTGACCATAAGAGCTTACACTCTACAGAAGAGAGAGGACCCCACTAACCATAAGAGCTTACACTCAAGAGGAGAGAGAGAGGACCCCACTGACCATAAGAGCTTACACTCTACAGGAGAGAGAGAGGACCCCACTGACCATAAGAGCTTACAATCTACAGAAGAGAGAGGACCCCACTGACCATAAGAGCTTACACTCTACAGGAGAGAGAGAGGACCCCACTGACCATAAGAGCTTACACTCTACAGGAGAGGGAGAGGATCCCACTGACCATAAGAGCTTACACTCTACAGGAGAGGGAGAGGATCCCACTGACCATAAGAGCTTACACTCTACAGGAGAGAGAGAGGACCCCACTGACCATAAGAGCTTACACTCTACAGGAGGGAGAGGACCCCACTGACCATAAGAGCTTACACTCTACAGGAGGGAGAGGACCCCACTGACCATAAGAGCTTACACTCTACAGGAGAGAGAGGACCCCACTGACCATAAGAGCTTACACTCTACAGGAGAGAGAGGACCCCACTGATCATAAGAGCTTACACTCTACAGGAGAGAGAGGACCCTGCTGACCATAAGAGCTTACACTCTACAGGAGAGAGAGGACCCCACTGACCATAAGATCTTACACTCTAGAGGAGAGAGAGAGGATCCCACTGACCATAAGAGCTTACACTCTACAGGAGAGAGAGAGGACCCCACTGACCATAAGAGCTTACACTCTACAGGAGAGGGAGAGGATCCCACTGACCATAAGAGCTTACACTCTACAGGAGAGAGAGAGGACCCCACTGACCATAAGATCTTACACTCTAGAGGAGAGAGAGAGGACCCCACTGACCATAAGAGCTTACACTCTACAGGAGAGAGAGAGGACCCCACTGACCATAAGAGCTTACACTCTACAGGAGAGAGAAGACCCCACTGACCATAAGAGCTTACACTCTACAGGAGAGAGAAGACCCCACAGACCATAAGAGCTTACACTCTACAGGAGAGAGAGAGGACCCCACTGACCATAAGAGCTTACACTCTACAGGAGAGAGAAGACCCCACTGACCATAAGAGCTTACACTATACAGGAGAGAGAGGACCCCACTGACCATAAGAGCTTACACTCTACAGGAGGGAGAGGACCCCACTGACCATAAGAGCTTACACTCTACAGGAGGGAGAGGACCCCACTGACCATAAGAGCTTACACTCTACAGGAGAGAGAGAACCCCACTGACCATAAGAGCTTACACTCTACAGGAGAGAGAGGACCCCACTGATCATAAGAGCTTACACTCTACAGGAGAGAGAGGACCCCGCTGACCATAAGATCTTACACTCTACAGGAGAGAGAGAGGACCCCACTGACCATAAGAGCTTACACTCTACAGGAGAGAGAGGACCCCACTAACCATAAGAGCTTACACTCAAGAGGAGAGAGAGAGGACCCCACTGACCATAAGAGCTTACACTCTACAGGAGAGGGAGAGGACCCCACTGACCATAAGAGCTTACACTCTACAGGAGAGAGAGAGGACTCCACTGACCATAAGAGCTTACACTCTACAGAAGAGAGAGGACCCCACTGACCATAAGAGCTTACACTCTACAGGAGAGAGAGCGGACCCCACTGACCATAAGAGCTTACACTCTACAGGAGAGAGAGGACCCCACTGACCATAAGAGCTTACACTCTACAGGAGAGAGGACCCCACTGACCATAAGAGCTTACACTCTACAGGAGAGAGAGAGGACCCCACTGACCATAAGAGCTTACACTCTACAGGAGAGGGAGAGGATCCCACTGAACATAAGAGCTTACACTCTACAGGAGAGAGAGAGGACCCCACTGACCATAAGAGCTTACACTCTACCGAAGAGAGAGGACCCCACTGACCATAAGAGCTTACACTCTACAGGAGAGAGAGAGGACCCCACTGACCATAAGAGCTTACACTCTACAGGAGAGGGAGAGGATCCCACTGACCATAAGAGCTTACACTCTACAGGAGAGAGAGAGGACCCCACTGACCATAAGAGCTTACACTCTACAGAAGAGAGAGGACCCCACTGACCATAAGAGCTTACACTCTACAGGAGAGAGAGAGGACCCCACTGACCATAAGAGCTTACACTCTACAGGAGAGGGAGAGGATCCCACTGACCATAAGAGCTTACACTCTACAGGAGAGAGAGAGGACCCCACTGACCATAAGAGCTTACACTCTACAGGAGGGAGAGGACCCCACTAACCATAAGAGCTTACACTGTACAGGAGGGAGAGGACCCCACTGACCATAAGAGCTTACACTCTACAGGAGAGAGAGGACCCCGCTGACCATAAGATCTTACACTCTACAGCAGAGAGAGAGGACCCCACTGACCATAAGAGCTTACACTCTACAGGAGAGAGAGGACCCCACTGATCATAAGAGCTTACACTCTACAGGAGAGAGAGGACCCCGCTGACCATAAGATCTTACACTCTACAGGAGAGAGAGAGGATCCCACTGACCATAAGAGCTTACACTCTACAGGAGAGAGAGAGGACCCCACTGACCATAAGAGCTTACACTCTACAGGAGAGAGAGGACCCCACTGACCATAAGATCTTACACTCTAGAGGAGAGAGAGAGGACCCCACTGACCATAAGAGCTTACACTCTACAGGAGAGAGAGGACCCCACTGACCATAAGATCTTACACTCTAGAGGAGAGAGAGAGGACCCCACTGACCATAAGAGCTTACACTCTACAGAAGAGAGGGAGAGGACCCCACTGACCATAAGAGCTTACACTCTACAGGAGAGAGAGAGGACTCCACTGACCATAAGAGCTTACACTCTACAGAAGAGAGAGGACCCCACTAACCATAAGAGCTTACACTCAAGAGGAGAGAGAGAGGACCCCACTGACCATAAGAGCTTACACTCTACAGGAGAGAGAGGACCCCACTGACCATAAGAGCTTACACTCTACAGGAGAGAGAGAGGACCCCACTGACCATAAGAGCTTACACTCTACAGGAGAGGGAGAGGATCCCATTGACCATAAGAGCTTACACTCTACAGGAGAGAGAGAGGACCCCACAGACCATAAGAGCTTACACTCTACAGGAGAGAAAGAGGACCCCACTGACCATAAGAGCTTACACTCTACAGGAGAGGGAGAGGATCCCACTGACCATAAGAGCTTACACTCTACAGGAGAGAGAGAGGACCCCACTGAGTATAAGAGCTTACACTCTACAGGAGGGAGAGGACCCCACTGACCATAAGAGATTACACTCTACAGGAGGGAGAGGACCCCACTGACCATAAGAGCTTACACTCTACAGGAGAGAGATTACCCCACTGACCATAAGAGCTTACACTCTACAGGAGAGAGAGGACCCCACTGATCATAAGAGCTTACACTCTACAGGAGAGAGAGGACCCCGCTGACCATAAGATCTTACACTCTACAGGAGAGAGAGAGGACCCCACTGACCATAAGAACTTACACTCTACAGGAGAGAGAGGACCCCTCTGACCATAAGATCTTACACTCTACAGAAGACAGAGGACCCCACTAACCATAAGAGCTTACATTCTACAGGAGAGGGAGAGGACCCCACTGACCATAAGAGCTTACACTCTACAGGAGAGGGAGAGGACCCCACTGACCATAAGAGCTTACACTCTACAGGAGAGGGAGAGGACCCCACTGACCATAAGAGCTTACACTCTACAGGAGAGAGAGAGGACTCCACTGACCATAAGAGCTTACACTCTACAGGAGAGGGAGAGGATCCCACTGACCATAAGAGCTTACACTCTACAGAAGAGAGAGGACCCCACTGACCATAAGAGCTTACACTCTACAGGAGAGAGAGAGGACCCCACTGACCATAAGAGCTTACACTCTACAGGAGAGGGAGAGGATCCCACTGACCATAAGAGCTTACACTCTACAGGAGAGAGAGAGGACCCCACTGACCATAAGAGCTTACACTCTACAGGAGGGAGAGGACCCCACTGACCATAAGAGCTTACACTCTACAGGAGGGAGAGGACCCCACTGACCATAAGAGCTTACACTCTACAGGAGAGAGAGAGGACCCCACTGACCATAAGAGCTTACACTCTACAGGAGAGAGAGGACCCCACTGATCATAAGATCTTACACTCTACAGGAGAGAGAGAGGATCCCACTGACCATAAGAGCTTACACTCTACAGGAGAGAGAGAGGACCCCACTGACCATAAGAGCTTACACTCTACAGGAGAGAGAGGACCCCACTGACCATAAGAGCTTACACTCTACAGGAGGGAGAGGGCCCCACTGACCATAAGTGCTTACACTTTACAGGAGGGAGAGGACCCCACTGACCATAAGAGCTTACACTCTACAGGAGAGAGAGGACCCCGCTGACCATAAGATCTTACACTCTACAGGAGAGAGAGAGGACCCCACTGACCATAAGAGCTTACACTCTACAGGAGAGAGAGGACCCCACTGATCATAAGAGCTTACACTCTACAGGAGAGAGAGGACCCCACTGACCATAAGAGCTTACACTCTACAGGAGAGAGAGGACCCCACTGATCATAAGAGCTTACACTCTACAGGAGAGAGAGCACCCCGCTGACCATAAGATCTTACACTCTACAGGAGAGAGAGAGGATCCCACTGACCATAAGAGTTTACACTCTACAGGAGAGAGAGAGGACCTCACTGACCATAAGAGCTTACACTCTACAGGAGAGAGAGGACCCCACTGACCATAAGATCTTACACTCTAGAGGAGAGAGAGAGGACCCCACTGACCATAAGAGCTTACACTCTACAGGAGAGAGAGGACCCCACTGACCATAAGAGCTTACACTCTACAGAAGAGAGAGGACCCCACTGACCATAAGAGCTTACACTCTACAGGAGAGAGAGAGGACTCCACTGACCATAAGAGCTTACACTCTACAGAAGAGAGAGGACCACACTAACCATAAGAGCTTACACTCAAGAGGAGAGAGAGAGGAACCCACTGACCATAAGAGCTTACACTCTACAGGAGAGAGAGAGGACCCCACTGACCATAAGAGCTTACACTCTACAGGAGAGGGAGAGGATCCCACTGACCATAAGAGCTTACACTCTACAGGAGAGAGAGAGGACCCCACTGACCATAAGAGCTTACACTCTACAGAAGAGAGAGGACCCCACTGACCATAAGAGCTTACACTCTACAGGAGAGAGAGAGGACCCCACTGACCATAAGAGCTTACACTCTACAGGAGAGGGAAAGGATCCCACTGACCATAAGAGCTTACACTCTACAGGAGAGAGAGAGGACCCCACTGACCATAAGAGCTTACACTCTACAGGAGGGAGAGGACCCCACTGACCATAAGAGCTTACACTCTACAGGAGAGAGAGAACCCCACTGACCATAAGAGCTTACACTACAGGAGAGAGAGGACCCCGCTGACCATAAGAGCTTACACTCTACAGGAGAGAGAGGACCCCACTGATCATAAGAGCTTACACTCTACAGGAGAGAGAGAACCCCACTGACCATAAGAGCTTACACTACAGGAGAGAGAGGACCCCGCTGACCATAAGAGCTTACACTCTACAGGAGAGAAAGGACCCCACTGATCATAAGAGCTTACACTCTACAGGAGAGAGAGGACCCCGCTGACCATAAGATCTTACACTCTACAGGAGAGAGAGAGGACCCCACTGACCATAAGAGCTTACACTCTACAGGAGAGAGAGGACCCCACTGACCATAAGATCTTACACTCTACAGAAGAGAGAGGACCCCACTAACCATAAGAGCTTACACTCAAGAGGAGAGAGAGAGGACCCCACTGACCATAAGAGCTTACACTCTACAGGAGAGGGAGAGAACCCCACTGACCATAAGAGCTTACACTCTACAGAAGAGAGAGGACCACACTAACCATAAGAGCTTACACTCAAGAGGAGAGAGAGAGGAACCCACTGACCATAAGAGCTTACACTCTACAGGAGAGAGAGAGGACCCCACTGACCATAAGAGCTTACACTCTACAGGAGAGGGAGAGGATCCCACTGACCATAAGAGCTTACACTCTACAGGAGAGAGAGAGGACCCCACTGACCATAAGAGCTTACACTCTACAGAAGAGAGAGGACCCCACTGACCATAAGAGCTTACACTCTACAGGAGAGGGAGAGGATACCACTGACCATAAGAGCTTACACTCTACAGGAGAGGACCCCACTGACCATAAGAGCTTACACTCTACAGGAGGGAGAGGACCCCACTGACCATAAGAGCTTACACTCTACAGGAAAGAGAGGACCCCACTGACCATAAGAGCTTACACTCTACAGGAGAGAGAGAGAGGACCCCACTGACCATAAGAGCTTACACTCTACAGGAGAGGGAAAGGATCCCACTGACCATAAGAGCTTACACTCTACAGGAGAGAGAGAGGACCCCACTGACCATAAGAGCTTACACTCTACAGGAGGGAGAGGACCCCACTGACCATAAGAGCTTACACTCTACAGGAGAGAGAGAACCCCACTGACCATAAGAGCTTACACTACAGGAGAGAGAGGACCCCGCTGACCATAAGAGCTTACACTCTACAGGAGAGAGAGGACCCCACTGATCATAAGAGCTTACACTCTACAGGAGAGAGAGGACCCCGCTGACCATAAGATCTTACACTCTACAGGAGAGAGAGAGGACCCCACTGACCATAAGAGCTTACACTCTACAGGAGAGAGAGGACCCCACTGACCATAAGATCTTACACTCTACAGAAGAGTGAGGACCCCACTAACCATAAGAGCTTATACTCAAGAGGAGAGAGAGAGGACCCCACTGACCATAAGAGCTTACACTCTACAGGAGAGGGAGAGGACCCCACTGACCATAAGAGCTTACACTCTACAGGAGAGAGAGAGGACTCCACTGACCATAAGAGCTTACACTCTACAGAAGAGAGAGGACCCCACTAACCATAAGAGCTTACACTCAAGAGGAGAGAGAGAGGACCCCACTGACCATAAGACCTTACACTCTACAGAAGAGAGAGGACCCCACTGACCATAAGAGCTTACACTCTACAGGAGAGAGAGGACACCACTGACCATAAGAGCTTACACTCTACAGAAGAGAGAGGACCCCACTAACCATAAGAGCTTACACTCAAGAGGAGAGAGAGAGGACCCCACTGACCATAAGAGCTTACACTCTACAGAAGAGAGAGGATCCCACTGACCATAAGAGCTTACACTCTACAGGAGAGAGAGAGGAACCCACTGACCATAAGAGCTTACACTCTACAGGAGAGAGAGAGGACCCCACTGACGATAAGAGCTTACACTCTACAGAAGAGAGAGGACCCCACTGACCATAAGAGCTTACACTCTACAGGAGAGAGAGAGGACCCCACTGACCATAAGAGCTTACACTCTACAGGAGAGAGAGAGGACCCCACTGACCATAAGAGCTTACACTCTACAGAAGAGAGAGGATCCCACTGACCATAAGAGCTTACACTCTACAGGAGAGAGAGAGGACCCCACTGACCATAAGAGCTTACACTCTACAGGAGAGAGAGAGGACCCCACTGACCATAAGAGCTTACACTCTACAGGAGAGGGAGAGGATCCCACTGACCATAAGAGCTTACACTCTACAGGAGAGAGAGAGGACCCCACTGACCATAAGAACTTACACTCTACAGGAGGGAGAGGACCCCACTGACCATAAGAGCTTACACTCTACAGGAGGGAGAGGACCCCACTGACCATAAGAGCTTACACTCTACAGAAGAGAGAGGACCCCACTGACCATAAGAGCTTACACTCTACAGGAGAGAGAGAGGACCCCACTGACCATAAGAGCTTACACTCTACAGGAGAGAGAGGACCCCGCTGACCATAAGAGCTTACACTCTACAGGAGAGAGAGGACCCCGCTGACCATAAGAGCTTACACTCTACAGGAGAGAGAGGACCCCGCTGACCATAAGAGCTTACACTCTACAGGAGAGAGAGGACCCCGCTGACCATAAGAGCTTACACTCTACAGGAGAGAGAGGACCCCGCTGACCATAAGAGCTTACACTCTACAGGAGAGAGAGGACCCTGCTGACCATAAGAGCTTACACTGTACAGGAGAGAGAGGACCCCACTGACCATAAGAGATTACACTCTACAGGAGAGAGAGAGGACCTCACTGACCATAAGAGCTTACACTCTACAGGAGGGAGAGGACCCCACTGACCATAAGAGCTTACACTCTACAGGAGAGAGAGGACCCCACTGACCATAAGAGCTTACACTCTACAGGAGAGAGAGGACCCCACTGATCATAAGAGCTTACACTCTACAGGAGAGAGAGAGGACCCCACTGATTATAAGAGCTTACACTCTACAGGAGGGAGAGGACCCCACTGACCATAAGAGCTTACACTCTACAGGAGAGAGAGGACCCCACTGACCATAAGAGCTTACACTCTACAGGAGAGAGAGGACCCCACTGATCATAAGAGCTTACACTCTACAGGAGAGAGAGAGGACCCCACTGATCATAAGAGCTTTCACTCTACAGGAGAGAGAGAGGACCCCACTGACCATAAGAGCTTACACTGTACAGGAGAGAAAGGACCCCGCTGACCATAAGAGCTTACACTCTACAGGAGAGAGAGAGGACCCCACTGACCATAAGAGCTTACACTCTACAGGAGAGAGAGAGGACCCCACTTACCATAAGAGCTTACACTCTACAGGAGAGAGAGAGGACCCCACTGAGCATAAGAGCTTACACTCTACAGGAGAGAGAGAGAGGACCCCACTGACCATAAGAGCTTACACTCTACAGAAGAGAGAGGACCCCACTGACCATAATATCTTACACTCTACAGGAGAGAGAGAGGACCCCACTGACCATAAGAGCTTACACTCTACAGGAGAGAGAGAGGACCCCACTGACCATAAGAGCTTACACTCTACAGGAGAGAGAGAGGACCCCACTGAGCATAAGAGCTTACACTCTACAGGAGAGAGAGAGGACCCCACTGACCATAAGAGCTTACACTCTACAGGAGAGAGAGAGGACCCCACTGACCATAAGAGCTTATACTCTACAGGAGAGAGAGGACCCCACTGACCATAAGAGCTTACACTCTACAGGAGGGAGAGGACCCCACTGACCATAAGAGCTTACACTCTACAGAAGAGAGAGGACCCCACTGACCATAAGAGCTTACACTCTACAGGAGAGAGAGAGGACCACACTGACCATATGAGCTTACACTCTACAGGAGAGAGAGGACCCCACTGACCATAAGAGCTTACACTCTACAGGAGAGAGAGGACCCCACTGACCATAAGAGCTTATACTCTACAGGAGAGAGAGGACCCCGCTGACCATAAGAGCTTACACTCTACAGGAGAGAGAGGACCTCACTGACCATAAGAGCTTACACTCTACAGGAGAGAGAGGACCCTGCTGACCATAAGAGCTTACACTCAAGAGGAGAGAGAGAGGACCCCACTGACCATAAGAGCTTACACTCTACAGGAGAGAGAGGACCCCACTGACCATAAGATCTTACACTCTACAGAAGAGAGAGGACCCCACTAACCATAAGAGATTACACTCAAGAGGAGAGAGAGAGGACCCCACTGACCATAAGAGCTTACACTCTACAGGAGAGAGAGGACACCACTGACCATAAGAGCTTACACTCTACAGAAGAGAGAGGACCCCACTAACCATAAGAGCTTACACTCAAGAGGAGAGAGAGAGGACCCCACTGACCATAAGAGCTTACACTCTACAGAAGAGAGAGGATCCCACTGACCATAAGAGCTTACACTCTACAGGAGAGGGAGAGGATCCCACTGACCATAAGAGCTTACACTCTACAGGAGTGAGGACCCCACTGACCATAAGAGCTTACACTCTACAGGAGGGAGAGGATCCCACTGACCATAAGAGCTTACACTCTACAGGAGAGAGAGAGGACCCCACTGACCATAAGAGCTTACACTCTACAGGAGAGGGAGAGGATCCCACTGACCATAAGAGCTTACACTCTACAGGAGAGAGGATCCCAATGACCATAAGAGCTTACACTCTACAGGAGTGAGGACCCCACTGACCATAAGAGCTTACACTCTACAGGAGAGGGAGAGGATCCCACTGACCATAAGAGCTTACACTCTACAGGAGAGAGAGAGGACCCCACTGACCATAAGAGCTTACACTCTACAGGAGAGAGAGAGGACCCCACTGACCATAAGAACTTACACTCTACAGGAGGGAGAGGACCCCACTGACCATAAGAGCTTACACTCTACAGGAGGGAGAGGACCCCACTGACCATAAGAGCTTACACTCTACAGAAGAGAGAGGACCACACTGACCATAAGAGCTTACACTCTACAGGAGAGAGAGGACCCCGCTGACCATAAGAGCTTACACTCTACAGGAGAGAGAGGACCCCGCTGACCATAAGAGCTTACACTCTACAGGAGAGAGAGGACCCCGCTGACCATAAGAGCTTACACTCTACAGGAGAGAGAGGACCCCGCTGACCATAAGAGCTTACACTCTACAGGAGAGAGAGGACCCTGCTGACCATAAGAGCTTACACTGTACAGGAGAGAGAGGACCCCACTGACCATAAGAGCTTACACTCTACAGGAGAGAGAGAGGACCTCACTGACCATAAGAGCTTACACTCTACAGGAGGGAGAGGACCCCACTGACCATAAGAGCTTACACTCTACAGGAGAGAGAGGACCCCAATGACCATAAGAGCTTACACTCTACAGGAGAGAGAGGACCCCACTGATCATAAGAGCTTACACTCTACAGGAGAGAGAGAGGACCCCACTGATTATAAGAGCTTACACTCTACAGGAGAGAGAGAGGACCCCACTGACCATAAGAGCTTACACTGTACAGGAGAGAAAGGACCCCGCTGACCATAAGAGCTTACACTCTACAGGAGAGAGAGAGGACCCCACTGACCATAAGAGCTTACACTCTACAGGAGAAAGAGAGGACCCCACTGACCATAAGAGCTTACACTCTACAGGAGAGAGAGAGGACCCCACTGAGCATAAGAGCTTACACTCTACAGGAGAGAGAGAGAGGACCCCACTGACCATAAGAGCTTACACTCTACAGAAGAGAGAGGACCCCACTGACCATAATATCTTACACTCTACAGGAGAGAGAGAGGACCCCACTGACCATAAGAGCTTACACTCTACAGGAGAGAGAGAGGACCCCACTGACCATAAGAGCTTACACTCTACAGGAGAGAGAGAGGACCCCACTGAGCATAAGAGCTTACACTCTACAGGAGAGAGAGAGGACCCCACTGACCATAAGAGCTTATACTCTACAGGAGAGAGAGGACCCCACTGACCATCAGAGCTTACACTCTACAGGAGGGAGAGGACCCCACTGACCATAAGAGCTTACACTCTACAGAAGAGAGAGGACCCCACTGACCATAAGAGCTTACACTCTACAGGAGAGAGAGAGGACCCCACTGACCATATGAGCTTACACTCTACAGGAGAGAGAGGACCCCACTGACCATAAGAGCTTACACTCTACAGGAGAGAGAGGACCCCACTGACCATAAGAGCTTATACTCTACAGGAGAGAGAGGACCCCGCTGACCATAAGAGCTTACACTCTACAGGAGAGAGAGGACCTCACTGACCATAAGAGCTTACACTCTACAGGAGAGAGAGGACTATGCTGACCATAAGAGCTTACACTCAAGAGGAGAGAGAGGACCCCACTGACCATAAGATCGTACACTCTACAGAAGAGAGAGGACCCCACTAACCATAAGAGATTACACTCAAGAGGAGAGAGAGAGGACCCCATTGACCATAAGAGCTTACACTCTACAGGAGAGGGAGAGGACCCCACTGACCATAAGAGCTTACACTCTACAGGAGAGAGAGGACACCACTGACCATAAGAGCTTACACTCTACAGAAGAGAGAGGACCCCACTAACCATAAGAGCTTACACTCAAGAGGAGAGAGAGAGGACCCCACTGACCATAAGAGCTTACACTCTACAGAAGAGAGAGGATCACACTGACCATAAGAGCTTACACTCTACAGGAGAGGGAGAGGATCCCACTGACCATAAGAGCTTACACTCTACAGGAGTGAGGATCCCACTGACCATAAGAGCTTACACTCTACAGGAGAGGGAGAGGATCCCACTGACCATAAGAGCTTACACTCTACAGGAGAGAGCGAGGACCCCACTGACCATAAGAGCTTACACTCTACAGGAGAGGGAGAGGATCCACTGACCATAAGAGCTTACACTCTACAGGAGAGAGGATCCCACTGACCATAAGAGCTTACACTCTACAGGAGAGGGAGAGGATCCCACTGACCATAAGAGCTTACACTCTACAGGAGAGAGAGAGGACCCCACTGACCATAAGAGCTTACACTCTACAGGAGAGGGAGAGGATCGCACTGACCATAAGAGCTTACACTCTACAGGAGAGAGAGAGGACCCCACTGACCATAAGAGCTTACACTCTACAGAAGAGAGAGGACCCCACTGACCATAAGAGCTTACACTCTATAGGAGAGAGAGAGGACCCCACTGACCATAAGAGCTTACACTCTACAGGAGAGGGAGAGGATCCCACTGACCATAAGAGCTTACACTCTACAGGAGAGAGAGAGGACCCCACTGACCATAAGAGCTTACACTCTACAGGAGAGAGAGGACCCCACTGACCATAAGAGCTTACACTCTACAGGAGAGAGAGGACCCCACTGACCATAAGAGCTTACACTCTACAGGAGAGAGAGAGGACCCCACTGACCATAAGAGCTTACACTCTACAGGAGAGAGAGGACCCCGCTGACCATAAGAGCTTACACTCTACAGGAGGGAGAGGACCCCACTGACCATAAGAGCTTACACTCTACAGGAGAGAGAGGACCCCACTGACCATAAGAGCTTACACTCTACAGGAGAGAGAGGACCCCACTGATCATAAGAGCTTACACTCTACAGGAGAGAGAGAGGACCCCACTGATTATAAGAGCTTACACTCTACAGGAGAGAGAGAGGACCCCGCTGACCATAAGAGCTTACACTCTACAGGAGAGAGAGAGGACCCCACTGACCATAAGAGCTTACACTCTACAGGAGAGAGAGAGGACCCCACTGAGCATAAGAGCTTACACTCTACAGAAGAGAGAGAGAGGACCCCACTGACCATAAGAGCTTACACTCTACAGAAGAGAGAGGACCCCACTGACCATAATATCTTGCACTCTACAGGAGAGAGAGAGGACCCCACTGACCATAAGAGCTTACACTCTACAGGAGAGAGCGAGGACCCCACTGAGCATAAGAGCTTACACTCTACAGGAGAGAGAGGACCCCACTGACCATAAGAGCTTACACTCTACAGGAGAGAGAGAGGACCCCACTGACCATAAGAGCTTACACTCTACAGGAGAGAGAGGACCCCACTGAGCATAAGAGCTTACGCTCTACAGGAGAGAGAGGACCCCACTGACCATAAGAGCTTACACTCTACAGGAGAGAGAGGACCCCACTGACCATATGAGCTTACACTCTACAGGAGAGAGAGGACCCCACTGACCATAAGAGCTTACACTCTACAGGAGAGAGAGGACCCCACTGACCATAAGAGCTTACACCCTACAGGAGAGAGAGGACCCCACTGACCATAAGAGCTTACACTCTACAGGAGAGAGAGGGCCCCACTGACCATAAGAGCTTACACTCTACAGGAGAGAGAAGACCCCGCTGACCATAAGAGCTTACACTCTACAGGAGAGAGAGGACCCCGCTGACCATAAGAGCTTACACTCTACAGGAGAGAGAGGACCCTGCTGACCATAAGAGCTTACACTCTACAAGAGAGAGAGAGGACCCCACTGACCATAAGAGCTTACACTCTACAGGAGGGAGAGGACCCCACTGACCATAAGAGCTTACACTCTACAGGAGAGAGAGGACCCCACTGACCATAAGGGCTTACACTCTACTGGAGAGAGAGGACCCCACTGATCATAAGAGCTTACACTCTACAGGAGAGAGAGGACCCCACTGATCATAAGAGCTTACACTCTACAGGAGAGAGAGGACCCCACTGACCATAAGAGCTTACACTCTACAGAAGAGAGAGGACCCCACTGATCATAAGAGCTTACACTCTACAGGAGAGAGAGGACCCCACTGACCATAAGAGCTTACACTCTACAGGAGAGAGAAGACCCCACTGACCATAAGAGCTTACACTCTACAGGAGAGAGAGGACCCCACTGACCATAAGAGCTTACACTCTACAGGAGAGAGAGGACCCCACTGACCATAAGATCTTACACTCTACAGAAGAGAGAGGACCCCACTGACCATAAGAGCTTACACTCTACAGGAGAGAGAGAGGACCCCACTGACCATATGAGCTTACACTCTACAGGAGAGAGAGGACCCCACTGATCATAAGAGTTAACACTCTACAGGAGAGAGAGAGGACCCCACTGACCATAAGAGCTTACACTCTACAGGAGAGAGAACACTCCACTGACCATAAGAGCTTACACTCTACAGGAGAGAGAGGACCCCACTGACCATAAGAGCTTACACTCTACAGGAGAGAGAGGACCCCACTGAGCATAAGAGCTTACGCTCTACAGGAGAGAGAGGACCCCACTGACCATAAGAGCTTACACTCTACAGGAGAGAGAGGACCCCACTGACCATAAGAGCTTACACTCTACAGGAGAGAGAGGACCCCACTGACCATAAGAGCTTACACTCTACAGGAGAGAGAGGACCCCACTGACCATAAGAGCTTACACTCTACAGGAGAGAGAGAGGACCCCACTAACCATATGAGCTTACACTCTACAGGAGAGAGAGGACCCCACTGACCATAAGAGCTTACACTCTACAGGAGAGAGAGGACCCCACTGACCATAAGAGCTTACACTCTACAGGAGAGAGAGGACCCCACTGACCATAAGAGCTTACACTCTACAGGAGAGAGAGGACCCCGCTGACCATAAGAGCTTACACTCTACAGGAGAGAGAGGACCCCGCTGACCATAAGAGCTTACACTCTACAGGAGAGAGAGGACCCCGCTGACCATAAGAGCTTACACTCTACAGGAGAGAGAGGACCCTGCTGACCATAAGAGCTTACACTCTACAGAAGAGAGAGGACCCCACTGCCCATAAGAGCTTACACTCTACAGGAGAGAGAGGACCCCACTGACCATAAGAGCTTACACTCTACAAGAGAGAGAGAGGACCCCACTGACCATAAGAGCTTACACTCTACAGGAGGGAGAGGACCCCACTGACCATAAGAGCTTACACTCTACAGGAGAGAGAGGACCCCACTGACCATAAGAGCTTACACTCTACAGGAGAGAGAAGACCCCACTGACCATAAGAGCTTACACTCTACAGGAGAGAGAGGACCCCACTGACCATAAGAGCTTACACTCTACAGGAGGGAGAGGACCCCACTGACCATAAGAGCTTACACTCTACAGGAGAGAGAGAGAGGACCCCACTGACCATAAGAGCTTACACTCTACAGAAGAGAGAGGACCCCACTGACCATAAGAGCTTACACTCTACAGGAGAGAGAGAGGACCCCACTGACCATAAGAGCTTACACTCTACAGGAGGGAGAGGACCCCACTGACCATAAGAGCTTACACTCTACAGGAGAGAGAGGACCCCACTGACCATAAGAGCTTACACTCTACAGGAGAGAGAGGACCCTGCTGACCATAAGAGCTTACACTCTACAGGAGAGAGAGAAGACCCCACTGACCATAAGAGCTTACACTCAAGAGGAGAGAGAGAGGACCCCACTGACCATAAGAGCTTACACTCTACAGGAGAGAGAGGACCCCGCTGACCATAAGAGCTTACACTCTACAGGAGAGAGAGGACCCCGCTGACCATAAGAGCTTACACTCTACAGGAGAGAGAGGACCCTGCTGACCATAAGAGCTTACACTCTACAGAAGAGAGAGGACCCCACTAACCATAAGAGCTTACACTCTACAGGAGAGAGAGGACCCCACTGACCATAAGAGCTTACACTCTACAGGAGAGAGAAGACCCCACTGACCATAAGAGCTTACACTCTACAGGAGAGAGAGGACCCCGCTGACCATAAGAGCTTACACTCTACAGGAGAGAGAGGACCCCGCTGACCATAAGAGCTTACACTCTACAGGAGAGAGAGGACACCACTGAACATAAGAGCTTACACTCTACAGGAGAGAGAGGACCCCACTGATCATAAGGGCTTACACTCTACAGGAGAGAGAGGACCCCACTGATCATAAGAGCTTACACTCTACAGAAGAGAGAGGACCCCACTAACCATAAGAGCTTACACTCTACAGGAGAGAGAGAGGACCCCACTGACCATAAGAGCTTACACACTACAGGAGAGAGAGAGAGGACCCCACTGACCATAAGAGCTTACACTCTAGAGGAGAGAGAGAGGACCCCACTGACCATAAGAGCTTACACTCTACAGGAGGGAGAGGACCCCACTGACCATAAGAGCTTACACTCTACAGGAGAGAGAGAGGACCCCACTGACCATAAGAGCTTACACACTACAGGAGAGAGAGAGAGGACTCCACTGACCATAAGAGCTTACACTCTAGAGGAGAGAGAGAGGACCCCACTGACCATAAGAGCTTACACTCTACAGGAGGGAGAGGACCCCACTGACCATAAGAGCTTACACTCTACAGAAGAGAGAGGACCCCACTAACCATAAGAGCTTACACTCTAGAGGAGAGAGAGAGGACCCCACTGACCATAAGAGCTTACACTCTACAGGAGAGGGAGAGGATCCCACTGACCATAAGAGCTGACACTCTACAGGAGAGAGAGAGGACAACACTGACCATAAGAGCTTACACTCTACAGGAGGGAGAGGACCCCACTGACCATAAGAGCTTACACTCTACAGAAGAGAGAGGACCCCACTGACCATAAGAGATTACACTCTACAGGAGAGAGAGGACCCCACTGATCATAAGAGCTTACACTCTACAGAAGAGAGAGGACCCCACTGACCATAAGAGCTTACACTCTACAGAAGAGAGAGAACCCCGCTGACCATAAGAGCTTACACTCTACAGGAGAGAGAGGACCCCACTGATCATAAGAGCTTACACTCTACAGGAGAGAGAGAGGACCCCACTGACCATAAGAGCTTACACTCTACAGGAGGGAGAGGACCCCACTGACCATAAGAGCTTACACTCTACAGGAGAGAGAGAACCCCACTGACCATAAGAGCTTACACTCTACAGGAGAGAGAGGACCCCACTGACCATAAGAGCTTACACTCTACAGAAGAGAGAGGACCCCACTGACCATAAGAGCTTACACTCTACAGGAGAGAGAGGACCCCACTGACCATAAGAGCTTACACTCTACAGGAGAGAGAGAGGACCCCACTGACCATAAGAGCTTACACTCTACAGGAGGGAGAGGACCCCACTGACCATAAGAGCTTACACTCTACAGGAGAGAGAGGACCCCACTGACCATAAGAGCTTACACTCTACAGGAGAGAGAAGACCCCACTGACCATAAGAGCTTACACTCTACAGGAGAGAGAGGACCCCACTGACCATAAGAGCTTACACTCTACAGGAGGGAGAGGACCCCACTGACCATAAGAGCTTACACTCTACAGAAGAGAGAGGACCCCACTGACCATAAGAGCTTACACTCTACAGGAGAGAGAGAACCCCCACTGACCATAAGAGCTTACACTCTACAGGAGAGAGAGGACCCCACTGACCATATGAGCTTACACTCTACAGGAGAGAGAGGACCCCACTGACCAGAAGAGCTTACACTCTACAGGAGAGAGAGGACCACACTGACCATAAGAGCTTACACTCTACAGGAGAGAGAGGACCCCGCTGACCATAAGAGCTTACACTCTACAGGAGAGAGAGGACCTCACTGACCATAAGAGCTTACACTCTACAGGAGAGAGAGGACCCTGCTGACCATAAGAGCTTACACTCAAGAGGAGAGAGAGAGGACCCCACTGACCGTAAGATCTTACACTCTACAGAAGAGAGAGGACCCCACTAACCATAAGAGATTACACTCAAGAGGAGAGAGAGAGGACCCCACTGACCATAAGAGCTTACACTCTACAGAAGAGAGAGGATCCCACTGACCATAAGAGCTTACACTCTACAGGAGAGGGAGAGGATCCCACTGACCATAAGAGCTTACACTCTACAGGAGAGAGGACCCCACTGACCATAAGAGCTTACACTCTACAGGAGAGGGAGAGGATCCCACTGACCATAAGAGCTTACACTCTACAGGAGAGAGAGAGGACCCCACTGACCATAAGAGCTTACACTCTACAGGAGAGGGAGAGGATCCCACTGACCATAAGAGCTTACACTCTACAGAAGAGAGAGGACCCCACTGACCATAAGAGCTTACACTCTACAGGAGAGAGAGAGGACCCCACTGACCATAAGAGCTTACACTCTACAGGAGAGGGAGAGGATCCCACTGACCATAAGAGCTTACACTCTACAGGAGAGAGAGAGGACCCCACTGACCATAAGAGCTTACACTCTACAGAAGAGAGAGGACCCCACTGACCATAAGAGCTTACACTCTACAGGAGAGAGAGAGGACCCCACTGACCATAAGAGCTTACACTCTACAGGAGAGAGAGAGGACCCCACTGACCATAAGAGCTTACACTCTACAGGAGAGAGAGAGGACCCCACTGACCATAAGAGCTTACACTCTACAGGAGGGAGAGGACCCCACTGACCATAAGAGCTTACACTCTACAGGAGGGAGAGGACCCCACTGACCATAAGAGCTTACACTCTACAGAAGAGAGAGGACCCCACTGACCATAAGAGCTTACACTCTGCAGGAGAGAGAGGACCCCACTGACCATAAGAGCTTACAATCTACAGGAGAGAGAGGACCCCACTGACCATAAGAGCTTACATTCTACAGGAGGGAGAGGACCCCGCTGACCATAAGAGCTTACACTCTACAGTAGAGAGAGGACCCGGCTGACCATAAGAGCTTACACTCTACAGGAGAGAGAGGACCCTGCTGACCATAAGAGCTTACACTCTACAGAAGAGAGAGGACCCCACTGATTATAAGAGCTTACACTCTACAGGAGAGAGAGAGAGGACCCCACTGACCATAAGAGCTTACACTCTACAGGAGAGAGAGAGGACCCCGCTGACCATAAGAGCTTACACTTTACAGGAGAGAGAGGACCCCGCTGACTATAAGAGCTTACACTCTACAGGAGAGAGAGGACCCCACTGACCATAAGAGCTTACACTCTACAGGAGAGAGAGGACCCCGCTGACCATAAGAGCTTACACTCTACAGGAGGGAGAGGACCCCACTGACCATAAGAGCTTACACTCTACAGGAGAGAGAGGACCCCACTGATCATAAGAGCTTACACTCTACAGGAGAGAGAGAGGACCCCACTGATTATAAGAGCTTACACTCTACAGGAGAGAGAGAGAGGACCCCACTGAGCATAAGAGCTTACACTCTACAGGAGAGAGAGAGGACCCCACTGACCATAAGAGCTTACACTCTACAGGAGAGAGAGAGGACCCCACTGAGCATAAGAGCTTACACTCTACAGGAGAGAGAGAGGACCCCACTGACCATAAGAGCTTACACTCTACAGGAGAGAGAGAGGACCCCACTGACCATAAGAGCTTACACTCTACAGGAGAGAGAGAGGACCCCACTGACCATAAGAGCTTACACTCTACAGAAGAGAGAGGACCCCACTGACCATAATATCTTACACTCTACAGGAGAGAGAGAGGACCCCACTGACCATAAGAACTTACACTCTACAGGATAGAGAGAGGACCCCACTGAGCATAAGAGCTTACGCTCTACAGGAGAGAGAGGACCCCACTGACCATAAGAGCTTACACTCTACAGGAGAGAGAGGACCCCACTGACCATAAGAGCTTACACTCTACAGGAGAGAGAGAGGACCCCACTGACCATAAGAGCTTACACTCTACAGGAGAGAGAGGACCCCGCTGACCATAAGAGCTTACACTCTACAGGAGAGAGAGAGGACCCCACTGACCATAAGAGCTTACACTCTACAGGAGAGAGAGGACCCCGCTGACCATAAGAGCTTACACTCTACAGGAGAGAGAGGACCCCACTGACCATAAGAGCTTACACTCTACAGGAGAGAGAGGACCCCGCTGACCATAAGAGCTTACACTCTACAGGAGAGAGAGGACCCCGCTAACCATAAGAGCTTACACTCTACAGGAGAGAGAGGACCCTGCTGACCATAAGAGCTTACACTCTACAGAAGAGAGAGGACCCCACTGACCATAAGAGCTTACACTCTACAGAAGAGAGAGGACCCCACTGACCATAAGAGCTTACACTCTACAGGAGAGAGAGGACCCCACTGACCATAAGAGCTTACACTCTACAAGAGAGAGAGAGGACCCCACTGACCATAAGAGCTTACACTCTACAGGAGAGAGAGGACCCCACTGACCATAAGAGCTTACACTCTACAGGAGAGAGAAGACCCCACTGACCATAAGAGCTTACCCTCTACAGGAGAGAGAGGACCCCACTGATCATAAGAGCTTACACTCTACAGGAAAGAGAGGACCCCACTGACCATAAGAGCTTACACTCTACAGGAGAGAGAGAGGACCCCACTGACCATAAGAGCTTACACTCTACAGGAGAGAGAGAGGACCCCACTGACCATAAGAGCTTACACTCTACAGGAGAGAGAGGACCCCACTGACCATAAGAGCTTACACTCTACAGGAGAGAGAGGACTCCACTGACCATAAGAGCTTACACTCTACAGGAGAGAGAGGACCCCACTGATCATAAGAGATTACACTCTACAGGAGAGAGAGGACACCACTGACCATAAGAGCTTACACTCTACAGGAGAGGGAGAGGATCCCACTGACCATAAGAGCTTACAATCTACAGAAGAGAGAGGACCCCACTGACCATAAGAGCTTACACTCTACAGGAGAGAGAAAACCCCACTGACCATAAGAGCTTACACTCTACAGGAGAGAGAGGACCCCACTGACCACAAGAGCTTACACTCTACAGGAGAGAGAGGACCCTGCTGACCATAAGAGCTTACCCTCTACAGGAGAGAGAGGACCCCACTGATCATAAGAGCTTACACTCTACAGGAAAGAGAGGACCCCACTGACCATAAGAGCTTACACTCTACAGGAGAGAGAGGACCCCGCTGACCATAAGAGCTTACACTGTACAGGAGAGAGAGGACCCTGCTGACCATAAGAGCTTACACTCTACAGAAGAGAGAGGACCCCACTGACCATAAGAGCTTACACTCTACAGGAGAGAGAGGACCCCACTGACCATAAGAGCTTACACTCTACAGGAGAGAGAGAGGACCCCACTGACCATAAGAGCTTACACTCTACAGGAGGGAGAGGACCCCACTGACCATAAGAGCTTACACTCTACAGGAGAGAGAGGACCCCACTGACCATAAGAGCTTACACTCTACAGGAGAGAGAAGACCCCACTGACCATAAGAGCTTACACTCTACAGGAGAGAGAGAACCCCCACTGACCATAAGAGCTAACACTCTACAGGAGAGAGAGGACCCCACTGACCATAAGAGCTTACACTCTACAGGAGAGAGAGGACCCCACTGACCATAAGAGCTTACACTCTACAGGAGAGAGAAGACCCCACTGACCATAAGAGCTTACACTCTACAGGAGAGAGAGGACCCCACTGATCATAAGAGCTTACACTCTACAGGAGAGAGAGAACCCCCACTGACCATAAGAGCTAACACTCTACAGGAGAGAGAGGACCCCACTGACCATATGAGCTTACACTCTACAGGAGAGAGAGGACCCCACTAACCATAAGAGCTTACACTTTACAGGAGAGAGAGGACCCCGCTGACCATAAGAGCTTACACTCTACAGGAGAGAGAGGACCCCGCTGACCATAAGAGCTTACACTCTACAGGAGAGAGAGGACCCTGCTGACCATAAGAGCTTACACTCTACAGGAGAGAGAGGACCCCACTGACCATAAGAGCTTACACTCTACAGGAGAGAGAGGACCCCACTGACCATAAGAGCTTACACTCTACAGGAGAGAGAGGACCCCACTGACCATAAGAGCTTACACTCTACAGGAGAGAGAGGACCCCGCTGACCATAAGAGCTTACACTCTACAGGAGAGAGAGGACCCCGCTGACCATAAGAGCTTACACTCTACAGGAGAGAGAGGACCCTGCTGACCATAAGAGCTTACACTCTACAGAAGAGAGAGGACCCCACTGACCATAAGAGCTTATACTCTACAGGAGAGAGAGGACCCCACTGACCATAAGAGCTTACACTCTACAGGAGAGAGAAGACCCCACTGACCATAAGAGCTTACACTCTACAGGAGAGAGAGGACCCCGCTGACCATAAGAGCTTACACTCTACAGGAGAGAGAGGACTCCGCTGACCATAAGAGCTTACACTCTACAGGAGAGAGAGGACCCCGCTGACCATAAGAGCTTACACTCTACAGAAGAGAGAGGACCCCGCTGATCATAAGAGCTTACACTGTACAGGAGAGAGAGGACCCCACTGATCATAAGAGCTTACACTCTACAGGAGAGAGAGGACCCCGCTGACCATAAGAGCTTACACTCTACAGGAGAGAGAGGACCCCACTGACCATAAGAGCTTACACTCTACAGGAGAGAGAGGACCCCGCTGACCATAAGAGCTTACAATCTACAGGAGAGAGAGGACCCTGCTGACCATAAGAGCTTACACTGTACAGGAGAGAGAGGACCCCACTGATCATAAGAGCTTACACTCTACAGGAGAGAGAGGACCCCGCTGACCATAAGAGCTTACACTCTACAGAAGAGAGAGGACCCTGCTTACCATAAGAGCTTACACTCTACAGGAGAGAGAGAGGACCCCACTGACCATAAGAGCTTACACTCTACAGGAGAGAGAGGACCCCACTGACCATAAGAGCTTACACTCTACAGGAGAGAGAGAGAGGACCCCACTGACCATAAGAGCTTACACTCTACAGGAGAGAGAGAGAGAGAGAGAGAGGACCCCACTGATCATAAGAGCTTACACTCTACAGGAGAGAGAGGACCCCACTGATCATAAGAGCTTACACTCTACAGAAGAGAGAGGACCCCACTGATCATAAGAGCTTACACTCTACAGGAGAAAGAGAGGACCCCACTGACCATAAGAGCTTACACTCTACAGGAGAGAGAGAGAGGACCCCACTGACCATAAGAGCTTACACTCTACAGGAGAGGGAGAGGATCCCACTGACCATAAGAGCTGACACTCTACAGGAGAGAGAGAGGACAACACTGACCATAAGAGCTTACACTCTACAGGAGGGAGAGGACCCCACTGACCATAAGAGCTTACACTCTACAGAAGAGAGAGGACCCCACTAACCATAAGAGCTTACACTCTAGAGGAGAGAGAGAGGACCCCACTGACCATAAGAGATTACACTCTACAGGAGAGAGAGGACCCCACTGATCATAAGACCTTACACTCTACAGAAGAGAAAGGACCCCACTGACCATAAGAGCTTACACTCTACAGGAGAGAGAGGACCCCACTGATCATAAGAGCTTACACTCTACAGAAGAGAGAGGACCCCGCTGACCATAAGAGCTTACACTCTACAGGAGAGAGAGGACCCCACTGATCATAAGAGCTTACACTCTACAGGAGAGAGAGAGGACCCCACTGACCATAAGAGCTTACACTCTACAGGAGAGAGAAGACCCCACTGACCATAAGAGCTTACACTCTACAGGAGAGAGAGGACCCCGCTGACCATAAGAGCTTACACTCTACAGGAGAGAGAGGACCCTGCTGACCATAAGAGCTTACACTCTACAGAAGAGAGAGGACCCCACTGACCATAAGAGCTTACACTCTACAGGAGAGAGAGGACCCCACTGACCATAAGAGCTTACACTCTACAGGAGAGAGAGGACCCTGCTGACCATAAGAGCTTACACTCTACAGAAGAGAGAGGACCCCACTGACCATAAGAGCTTATACTCTACAGGAGAGAGAGGACCCCACTGACCATAAGAGCTTACACTCTACAGGAGAGAGAAGACCCCACTGACCATAAGAGCTTACACTCTACAGGAGAGAGAGGACCCCGCTGACCATAAGAGCTTACACTCTACAGGAGAGAGAGGACTCCGCTGACCATAAGAGCTTACACTCTACAGGAGAGAGAGGACTCCACTGACCATAAGAGCTTACACTCTACAGGAGAGAGAGGACTCCACTGACCATAAGAGCTTACACTCTACAGGAGAGAGAGGACCCCACTGATCATAAGAGCTTACACTCTACAGGAGAGAGAGAGGACCCCACTGACCATAAGAGCTTACACTCTACAGGAGAGAGAGGACCCCACTGACCATAAGAGCTTACACTCTACAGGAGATAGAGGACACCACTGACCATAAGAGCTTACACTCTACAGGAGAGAGAGAGGACCCCACTGACCATAAGAGCTTACACTCTACAGGAGAGGGAGAGGATCCCACTGACCATAAGAGCTTACACTCTACAGAAGAGAGAGGACCCCACTGACCATAAGAGCTTACACTCTACAGGAGAGAGAAGACTCCACTGACCATAAGAGCTTACACTCTACAGGAGAGAGAAGACCCCGCTGACCATAAGAGCTTACACTCTACAGGAGAGAGAGGACCCCGCTGACCATAAGAGCTTACACTCTACAGGAGAGAGAGGACCCCGCTGACCATAAGAGCTTACACTCTACACGAGAGAGAGTACCCTGCTGACCATAAATGCTTACACTGTACAGGAGAGAGAGGACCCCACTGGTCATAAGAGCTTACACTCTACAGGAGAGAGAGAGGACCCCACTGACCATAAGAGCTTACACTCTACAGGAGAGAGAGGACCCCACTGACCATAAGATCTTACACTCTACAGGAGAGAGAGAGGACCCCACTGACCATAAGAGCTTACACTCTACAGGAGAGAGAGAGGACCCCACTGACCATAAGAGCTTACACTATACAGAAGAGAGAGGACCCCACTGACCATAAGATCTTACACTCTACAGGAGAGAGAGGACCCCGCTGACCATAAGAGCTTACACTCTACAGGAGAGAGAGAGGACCCCACTGATCATAAGAGCTTACACTATACAGAAGAGAGAGGACCCCACTGACCATAAGATCTTACACTCTACAGGAGAGAGAGGACCCCACTGACCATAAGAGCTTATACTCAACAGGAGAGAGAGGACCCCACTGACCATAAGAGCTTACACTCTACAGGAGAAAGAGAGGACCCCACTGACCATAAGAGCTTACACTCTACAGGAGAGAGAGGACCCCACTGACCATAAGATCTTACACTCTAGAGGAGAGAGAGAGGACCCCACTGACCATAAGAGCTTACACTCTACAGGAGAAAGAGAGGACCCCACTGACCATAAGAGCTTACACTCTACAGAAGAGACAGGACCCCACTAACCATAAGAGCTTACACTCAAGAGGAGAGAGAGAGGACCCCACTGACCATAAGACCTTACACTCTACAGAAGAGAGAGGACCCCACTGACCATAAGAGCTTACACTCTACAGGAGAGAGAGGACCCCGCTGACCATAAGAGCTTACACTCTACAGGAGAGAGAGGACCCTGCTGACCATAAGAGCTTACACTCTACAGGAGAGAGAGGACCCTGCTGACCATAAGAGCTTACACTCTACAGGAGAGAGAGAACCCCCACTGACCATAAGTGCTAACACTCTACAGGAGAGAGAGGACCCCACTGACCATAAGATCTTACACTCTACAGGACAGAGAGAGAACCCCCACTGACCATAAGAGCTAACACTCTACAGGAGAGAGAGGACCCCACTGACCATAAGAGCTTACACTCTACAGGAGAGAGAGAACCCCCACTGACCATAAGAGCTAACACTCTACAGAAGAGAGAGGACCCCACTGACCATAAGAGCTTACACTCTACAGGAGAGAGAGAACCCCCACTGACCATAAGAGCTAACACTCTACAGGAGAGAGAGGACCCCACTGATCATAAGAGCTTACACTCTACAGGAGAGGGAGGACCCCACTGACCATATGAGCTTACACTCTACAGGAGAGAGAGGACCCCACTGACCATAAGAGCTTACACTTTACAGGAGAGAGAGAGGACCCCGCTGACCATAAGAGCTTACACTCTACAGGAGAGAGAGGACCCCGCTGACCATAAGAGCTTACACTCTACAGGAGAGAGAGGACTCCACTGACCATAAGAGCTTACACTCTACAGGAGAGAGAGGACCCCACTGACCATAAGAGCTTACACTCTACATGAGAGAGAGAGGACCCCACTGACCATAAGAGCTTACACTCTACAGGAGAGAGAGAGGACCCCACTGACCATAAGAGCTTACACTCTACAGAAGAGAGAGGACCCCACTGACCATAAGAGCTTACACTCTACAGGAGAGAGAGAGAGGACCCCACTGACCATAAGAGCTTACACTCTACAGGAGAGGGAGAGGATCCCACTGACCATAAGAGCTTACACTCTACAGGAGAGAGAGAGAGGACCCCAATGACCATAAGAGCTTACACTCTACAGGAGGGAGAGGACCCCACTGACCATAAGAGCTTACACTCTACAGGAGGGAGAGGACCCCACTGACCATAAGAGCTTACAGTCTACAGAAGAGAGAGGACCCCACTGACCATAAGAGCTTACACTCTACAGGAGAGAGAGGACCCCACTGACCATAAGAGCTTACACTCTACAGAAGAGAGAGTACCCCACTGACCATAAGAGCTTACACTCTACAGGAGAGAGAGGACCCTGCTGACCATAAGAGCTTACACTCTACAGGAGAGAGTAGACCCCACTGACCATAAGAGCTTACACTCTACAGGGGAGAGAGGACCCCGCTGACCATAAGAGCTTACACTCTACAGGAGAGAGAGGACCACGCTGACCATAAGAGCTTACACTCTACAGGAGAGAGAGGACCCTGCTGACCATAAGAGCTTACACTGTACAGGAGAGAGAGGACCCCACTGACCATAAGAGCATACACTCTACAGGAGAGAGAGAGGACCCCACTGAGCATAAGAGCATACACTCTACAGGAGAGAGAGGACCCCGCTGACCATAAGAGCTTACACTCTACAGGAGGGAGAGGACCCCGCTGACCATAAGAGCTTACACTCTACAGGAGAGAGAGGACCCCACTGATCATAAGAGCTTACACTCTACAGGAGAGAGAGGACCACACTGATCATAAGAGCTTACACTCTACAGGAGAGAGAGAGGACCCCACTGATCATAAGAGCTTACACTCTACAGGAGAGAGAGAGGACCCCACTGACCATAAGAGCTTACACTCTACAGGAGAGAGAGAGGACCCCACTGACCATAAGAGCTTACACTCTACAGGAGAGAGAGAGGACCCCACTGAGCATAAGAGCTTACACTCTACAGGAGAGAGAGAGGACCCCACTGACCATAAGAGCATACACTCTACAGAAGAGAGAGGACCCCACTGACCATAAGAGCTTACACTCTACAGGAGGGAGAGGACCCCACTGACCATAAGAGCTTACACTCTACAGGAGAGAGAGGACCCTGCTGACCATAAGAGCTTACACTCTACAGGAGAGAGAGAGGACCCCACTGACCATTAGAGCTTACACTCTACAGGAGAGAGAGGACCCCACTGACCATAAGAGCTTACACTCTACAGGAGAGAGAGGACCCCGCTGACCATAAGAGCTTACACTCTACAGGAGAGAGAGGACCCCGCTGACCATAAGAGCTTACACTCTACAGGAGAGAGAGGACCCTGCTGACCATAAGAGCTTACACTCTACAGGAGAGAGAGGACCCCACTGACCATAAGAGCTTACACTCTACAGGAGGGAGAGGACCCCACTGACCATAAGAACTTACACTCTACAGAAGAGAGAGGACCCCACTGACCATAAGAGCTTACACTCTACAGGAGAGAGAGAACCCCCACTGACCATAAGAGCTAACACTCTACAGGAGAGAGAGGACCCCACTGACCATAAGAGCTTACACTCTACAGGAGAGAGAGAACCCCCACTGACCATAAGAGCTAACACTCTACAGAAGAGAGAGGACCCCACTGACCATAAGAGCTTACACTCTACAGGAGAGAGAGAACCCCCACTGACCATAAGAGCTAACACTCTACAGGAGAGAGAGGACCCCACTGACCATAAGAGCTTACACTTTACAGGAGAGAGAGAGGACCCCGCTGACCATAAGAGCTTACACTCTACAGGAGAGAGAGGACCCCGCTGACCATAAGAGCTTACACTCTACAGGAGAGAGAGGACTCCACTGACCATAAGAGCTTACACTATACAGGAGAGAGAGGACCCCACTGACCATAAGAGCTTACACTCTACAGGAGAGAGAGAGGACCCCACTGACCATAAGAGCTTACACTCTACAGGAGAGAGAGAGGACCCCACTGACCATAAGAGCTTACACTCTACAGGAGAGAGAGGACCCCACTGACCATAAGAGCTTACACTCTACAGGAGAGAGAGGACTCCACTGACCATAAGAGCTTACACTCTACAGGAGAGAGAGGACCCCACTGACCATAAGAGCTTACACTCTACAGGAGAGAGAGGACCCCACTGATCATAAGAGATTACACTCTACAGGAGAGAGAGGACACCACTGACCATAAGAGCTTACACTCTACAGGAGAGGGAGAGGATCCCACTGACCATAAGAGCTTACACTCTACAGAAGAGAGAGGACCCCACTGACCATAAGAGCTTACACTCTACAGGAGAGAGAAGACCCCACTGACCATAAGAGCTTACACTCTACAGGAGAGAGAAGACCCCGCTGACCATAAGAGCTTACACTCTACAGGAGAGAGAGGACCCCGCTGACCATAAGAGCTTACACTCTACAGGAGAGAGAGGACCCCGCTGACCATAAGAGCTTACACTCTACACGAGAGAGAGCACCCTGCTGACCATAAATGCTTACACTGTACAGGAGAGAGAGGACCCCACTGGTCATAAGAGCTTACACTCTACAGGAGAGAGAGAGGACCCCACTGACCATAAGAGCTTACACTCTACAGGAGAGAGAGGACCCCACTGACCATAAGATCTTACACTCTACAGGAGAGAGAGAGGACCCCACTGACCATAAGAGCTTACACTCTACAGGAAAGAGAGAGGACCCCACTGACCATAAGAGCTTACACTATACAGAAGAGAGAGGACCCCACTGACCATAAGATCTTACACTCTACAGGAGAGAGAGAGGACCCCACTGACCATAAGAGCTTACACTCTACAGGAGAGAGAGAGGACCCCACTGACCATAAGATCTTACACTCTACAGGAGAGAGAGAGGACTCCACTGACCATAAGAGCTTACACTCTACAGGAGAAAGAGAGGACCCCACTGACCATAAGATCTTACACTCTAGAGGAGAGAGAGAGGACCCCACTGACCATAAGAGCTTACACTCTACAGGAGAGAGAGAGAGGACCCCACTGACCATAAGATCTTACACTCTACAGGAGAGAGAGAGGACTCCACTGACCATAAGAGCTTACACTCTACAGAAGAGAGAGGACCCCACTAACCATAAGAGCTTACACTCAAGAGGAGAGAGAGAGGACCCCACTGACCATAAGACCTTACACTCTACAGAAGAGAGAGGACCCCACTGACCATAAGAGCTTACACTCTAGAGGAGAGAGAGAGGACCCCACTGACCATAAGAGCTTACACTCTACAGGAGAGGGAGAGGATCCCACTGACCATAAGAGCTTACACTCTACAGGAGAGAGGACCCCACTGACCATAAGAGCTTACACTCTACAGGAGAGAGAGAGGACCCCACTGACCATAAGAGCTTACACTCTACAGGAGAGGGAGAGGATCCCACTGACCATAAGAGCTTACACTCTACAGGAGAGAGAGAGGACCCCACTGACCATAAGAGCTTACACTCTACAGAAGAGAGAGGACCCCACTGACCATAAGAGCTTACACTCTACAGGAGAGAGAGAGAGGACCCCACTGACCATAAGAGCTTACACTCTACAGGAGAGGGAGAGGATCCCACTGACCATAAGAGCTTACACTCTGCAGGAGAGAGAGAGGACCCCACTGACCATAAGAGCTTACACTCTACAGGAGAGAGAGGACCCCACTGACCATAAGAGCTTACACTCTACAGGAGAGAGAGGACCCCACTGACCATAAGAGCTTACACTCTACAGGAGAGAGTAGACCCCACTGACCATAAGAGCTTACACTCTACAGGGGAGAGAGGACCCCGCTGACCATAAGAGCTTACACTCTACAGGAGAGAGAGGACCACGCTGACCATAAGAGCTTACACTCTACAGGAGAGAGAGGACCCTGCTGACCATAAGAGCTTACACTGTACAGGAGAGAGAGGACCCCACTGACCATAAGAGCTTACACTCTACAGGAGAGAGAGAGGACCCCACTGAGCATAAGAGCTTATACTCTACAGGAGAGAGAGGACCCCGCTGACCATAAGAGCTTACACTCTACAGGAGGGAGAGGACCCCACTGACCATAAGAGCTTACACTCTACAGGAGAGAGAGGACCCCACTGACCATAAGAGCTTACACTCAACAGGAGAGAGAGGACCCCACTGATCATAAGAGCTTACACTCTACAGGAGAGAGAGGACCACACTGATCATAAGAGCTTACACTCTACAGGAGAGAGAGAGGACCCCACTGATCATAAGAGCTTACACTCTACAGGAGAGAGAGAGGACCCCACTGACCATAAGAGCTTACACTTTACAGGAGAGAGAGAGGACCCCACTGACCATAAGAGCTTAAACTCTACAGGAGAGAGAGAGGACCCCACTGACCATAAGAGCTTACACTCTACAGAAGAGAGAGGACCCCACTGACCATAAGAGCTTACACTCTACAGGAGGGAGAGGACCCCACTGACCATAAGAGCTTACACTCTACAGGAGAGAGAGGACCCCACTGACCATAAGAGCTTACACTCTACAGGAGAGAGAGAGGACCCCATTGACCATAAGAGCTTACACTCTACAAGAGAGAGAGGACCCCACTGACCATAAGAGCTTACACTCTACAGGAGAGAGAGGACCCCGCTGACCATAAGAGCTTACACTCTACAGGAGAGAGAGGACCCCGCTGACCATAAGAGCTTACACTCTACAGGAGAGAGAGGACCCTGCTGACCATAAGAGCTTACACTCTACAGGAGAGAGAGGACCCCACTGACCATAAGAGCTTACACTCTACAGGAGAGAGAGAGGACCCCACTGACCATAAGAGCTTACACTCTACAGGAGGGAGAGGACCCCACTGACCATAAGAGCTTACACTCTACAGGAGAGAGAGGACCCCACTGACCATAAGAGCTTACACTCTACAGGAGAGAGAGGACCTCACTGACCATAAGAGCTTACACTCTACAGGAGAGAGAGGACCCCACTGACCATAAGATCTTACACTCTAAAGGAGAGAGAGAGGACTCCACTGACCATAAGAGCTTACACTCTACAGGAGAGAGAGAGGACCCCACTGACCATAAGAGCTTACACTCTACAGGAGAGAGAGGACCCCACTGACCATAAGATCTTACACTCTAAAGGAGAGAGAGAGGACCCCACTGACCATAAGAGCTTACACTCTACAGGAAAGAGAGAGGACCCCACTGACCATAAGAGCTTACACTCTACAGAAGAGAGAGGACCCCTCTGACCATAAGATCTTACACTCTACAGGAGAGAGAGGACTCCACTGACCATAAGAGCTTACACTCTAAAGGAGAGAGAGAGGACCCCACTGACCATAAGAGCTTACACTCTACAGGAAAGAGAGAGGACCCCACTGACCATAAGAGCTTACACTATACAGAAGAGAGAGGACCCCACTGACCATAAGATCTTACACTCTACAGGAGAGAGAGAGGACCCCACTGACCATAAGAGCTTACACTCTACAGGAGAGAGAGAGGACCCCACTGACCATAAGATCTTACACTCTACAGGAGAGAGAGAGGACTCCACTGACCATAAGAGCTTACACTCTACAGAAGAGAGAGGACCCCACTAACCATAAGAGCTTACACTCAAGAGGAGAGAGAGAGGACCCCACTGACCATAAGACCTTACACTCTACAGAAGAGAGAGGACCCCTCTGACCATAAGATCTTACACTCTACAGGAGAGAGAGAGGACCCCACTGACCATAAGAGCTTACACTCTACAGGAGAAAGAGAGGACCCCACTGACCATAAGATCTTACACTCTAGAGGAGAGAGAGAGAGAGAGAGGAACCCACTGACCATAAGATCTTACACTCTACAGGAGAGAGAGAGAGAGAGAGGAACCCACTGACCATAAGATCTTACACTCTACAGGAGAGAGAGAGAGAGAGAGGACCCCACTGACCATAAGAGCTTACACTCTACAGGAGAGAGAGAGAGAGAGAGGAACCCACTGACCATAAGATCTTACACTCTACAGGAGAGAGAGAGGACTCCACTGACCATAAGAGCTTACACTCTACAGAAGAGAGAGGACCCCACTAACCATAAGAGCTTACACTCAAGAGGAGAGAGAGAGGACCCCACTGACCATAAGACCTTACACTCTACAGAAGAGAGAGGACCCCACTGACCATAAGAGCTTACACTCTACAGGAGAGAGAGAGAGAGAGAGGAACCCACTGACCATAAGATCTTACACTCTACAGGAGAGAGAGAGGACTCCACTGACCATAAGAGCTTACACTCTACAGAAGAGAGAGGACCCCACTAACCATAAGAGCTTACACTCAAGAGGAGAGAGAGAGGACCCCACTGACCATAAGACCTTACACTCTACAGAAGAGAGAGGACCCCACTGACCATAAGAGCTTACACTCTACAGGAGAGAGAGGACACCACTGACCATAAGAGCTTACTCTCTACAGAAGAGAGAGGACCCCACTAACCATAAGAGCTTACACTCAAGAGGAGAGAGAGAGGACCCCACTGACCATAAGAGCTTACACTCTACAGAAGAGAGAGGATCCCACTGACCATAAGAGCTTACACTCTAGAGGAGAGAGAGAGGACCCCACTGACCATAAGAGCTTACACTCTACAGGAGGGAGAGGACCCCACTGACCATAAGAGTTTACACTCTACAGAAGAGAGAGGACCCCACTGACCATAAGAGCTTACACTCTACAGGAGAGAGAGGACCCCACTGACCATAAGAGCTTACAATCTACAGAAGAGAGAGGACCCCACTGACCATAAGAGCTTACACTCTACAGGAGAGAGAGGACCCCGCTGACCATAAGAGCTTACACTCTACAGAAGAGAGATGACCCCACTGACCATAAGAGCTTACACTCTACAGGAGAGAGAGGACCCCACTGACCATAAGAGCTTACACTCTACAGGAGAGAGTAGACCCCACTGACCATAAGAGCTTACACTCTACAGGGGAGAGAGGACCACGCTGACCATAAGAGCTTACACTCTACAGGAGAGAGAGGACCCTGCTGACCATAAGAGCTTACACTGTACAGGAGAGAGAGGACCCCACTGACCATAAGAGCTTACACTCTACAGGAGAGAGAGAGGACCCCACTGAGCATAAGAGCTTACACTCTACAGGAGAGAGAGGACCCCGCTGACCATAAGAGCTTACACTCTACAGGAGGGAGAGGACCCCACTGACCATAAGAGCTTACACTCTACAGGAGAGAGAGGACCCCACTGACCATAAGAGCTTACACTCTACAGGAGAGAGAGGACCCCACTGATCATAAGAGCTTACACTCTACAGGAGAGAGAGGACCACACTGATCATAAGAGCTTACACTCTACTGGAGAGAGAGAGGACCCCACTGATCATAAGAGCTTACACTCTACAGGAGAGAGAGAGGACCCCACTGACCATAAGAGCTTACACTCTACAGGAGAGAGAGAGGACCCCACTGACCATAAGAGCTTACACTCTACAGGAGAGAGAGAGGACCCCACTAAGCATAAGAGCTTACACTCTACAGGAGAGAGAGAGGACCCCACTGACCATAAGAGCTTACACTCTACAGGAGAGAGAGAGGACCCCACTGAGCATAAGAGCTTACACTCTACAGGAGAGAGAGAGGACCCCACTGACCATAAGAGCTTACACTCTACAGAAGAGAGAGGACCCCACTGACCATAAGAGCTTACACTCTACAGGAGAGAGAGAGGACCCCACTGACCATAAGAGCTTACACTCTACAGGAGGGAGAGGACCCCACTGACCATAAGAGCTTACACTCTACAGGAGAGAGAGAGGACCCCACTGACCATAAGAGCTTACACTCTACAGGAGAGAGAGGACCCCACTGACCATAAGAGCTTACACTCTACAGGAGAGAGAGGACCCCGCTGACCATAAGAGCTTACACTCTACAGGAGAGAGAGGACCCCACTGACCATAAGAGTTTACACTCTACAGGAGAGAGAGAGGACCCCGCTGACCATAAGAGCTTACACTCTACAGGAGAGAGAGGACCCTGCTGACCATAAGAGCTTACACTCTACAGGAGAGAGAGGACCCCACTGACCATAAGAGCTTACACTCTACAGGAGAGAGAGAGGACCCCACTGACCATAAGAGCTTACACTCTACAGGAGGGAGAGGACCCCACTGACCATAAGAGCTTACACTCTACAGGAGAGAGAGGACCCCACTGACCATAAGAGCTTACACTCTACAGGAGAGAGAGACGACCCCACTGACCATAAGAGCTTACACTCTACAGGAGAGAGAGAAGACCCCACTGACCATAAGTGCTTACACTCTACAGGAGAGAGAAGACCCCACTAACTATAAGAGCTTACACTCTACAGGAGAGAGAGGACCCCACTGACCATAAGAGCTTACACTCTACAGGAGAGAGAGAGGACCCCACTGACCATAAGAGCTTACACTCTACAGAAGAGAGAGGACCCCACTGACCATAAGAGCTTACACTCTACAGGAGAGAGAGAGGACCCCACTGACCATAAGAGCTTACACTCTACAGGAGAGAGAGAGGACCCCACTGACCATAAGAGCTTACACTCTACAGGAGAGAGAGAGGACCCCACTGACCATAAGAGCTTACACTCTACAGGAGAGAGAGAGGACCCCACTGACCATAAGAGCTTACACTCTACAGGAGAGAGAGAGGACCCCACTGACCATATGAGCTTACACTCTACAGGAGAGAGAGGACCCCACTGACCATAAGAGCTTACACTTTACAGGAGAGAGAGGACCCCGCTGACCATAAGAGCTTACACTCTACAGGAGAGAGAGGACCCCGCTGACCATAAGAGCTTACACTCTACAGGAGAGAGAGGACCCTGCTGACCATAAGAGCTTACACTCTACAGAAGAGAGAGGACCCCACTGACCATAAGAGCTTACACTCTACAGGAGAGAGAGGACCCCACTGATCATAAGAGCTTACACTCTACAGGAGAGAGAGGACCCCACTGATCATAAGAGCTTACACTCTACAGGAGAGAGAGGACCCCACTGACCATAAGAGCTTACACTCTACAGGAGAGAGAGAGGACCCCACTGACCATAAGAGCTTACACTCTACAGGAGAGAGAAGACCCCACTGACCATAAGAGCTTACACTCTACAGGAGAGAGGACCCCACTGACCATAAGAGCTTACACTCTACAGGAGAGAGAGGACCCCACTGACCATAAGAGCTTACACTCTACAGGAGAGAGAGGACCCCACTGACCATAAGAGCTTACACTCTACAGGAGAGAGAGGACCACACTGACCATAAGAGCTTACACTCTACAGGAGAGAGAGGACCCCACTGACCATAAGAGCTTACACTCTACAGGAGAGAGAGGACCCCACTGACCATAAGAGCTTACACTCTACAGGAGAGAGAGGACCCCACTGACCATAAGAGCTTACACTCTACAGGAGAGAGAGGACCCCACTGACCATAAGAGCTTATACTCTACAGGAGAGAGAGGACCCCACTGACCATAAGAGCTTACACTCTACAGGAGAGAGAGGACCCCACTGACCATAAGAGCTTACACTCTACAGGAGAGAGAGGACCACACTGACCATAAGAGCTTACACTCTACAGGAGAGAGAGGACCCTACTGACCATAAGATCTTACACTCTACAGGAGAGAGAGAGGACCCCACTGACCATAAGAGCTTACACTCTACAGGAGAGAGAAGACCCCACTGACCATAAGAGCTTACACTCTACAGGAGAGAGAGGACCCCGCTGACCATAAGAGCTTACACTCTACAGCAGAGAGAGGACCCCGCTGACCATAAGAGCTTACACTCTACAGGAGAGAGAGGACCCCACTGACCATAAGAGCTTACACTCTACAGGAGAGAGAAGACCCCACTGACCATAAGAGCTTACACTCTACAGGAGAGAGGACCCCACTGACCATAAGAGCTTACACTCTACAGGAGAGAGAGGACCCCACTGACCATAAGAGCTTACACTCTACAGGAGAGAGAGAGGACCCCACTGACCATAAGAGCTTACACTCTACAGGAGAGAGAAGACCCCACTGACTATAAGAGCTTACACTCTACAGGAGAGAGAGGACCCCGCTGACCATAAGAGCTTACACTCTACAGGAGCGAGAGGACCCCGCTGAACATAAGAGCTTACACTCTACAGGAGAGAGAGGACCCCGCTGAACATAAGAGCTTACACTCTACAGGAGAGAGAGGACCCCACTGACCATAAGAGCTTACACTCTACAGGAGAGAGAGGACCCCACTGATCATAAGAGCTTACACTCTACAGGAGAGAGAGAGGACCCCTCTGACCATAAGAGCTTACACTCTACAGGAGAGAGAGAGGACCTCACTGACCATAAGAGCTTACACTCTACAGGAGAGAGAGAGGACCCCACTGAGCATAAGAGCTTACACTCTACAGGAGAGAGAGGACCCCGCTGACCATAAGAGCTTACACTCTACAGGAGGGAGAGCACCCCACTGACCATAAGAGCATACACTCTACAGGAGAGAGAGGACCCCACTGACCATAAGAGCTTACACTCTACAGGAGAGAGAGGACCCCACTGATCATAAGAGCTTACACTCTACAGGAGAGAGAGAGGACCCCTCTGACCATAAGAGCTTACACTCTACAGGAGAGAGAGAGGACCTCACTGACCATAAGAGCTTACACTCTACAGGAGAGAGAGAGGACCCCACTGAGCATAAGAGCTTACACTCTACAGGAGAGAGAGGACCCCGCTGACCATAAGAGCTTACACTCTACAGGAGAGAGAGAGGACCCCACTGACATAAGAGCTTACACTCTACAGGAGGGAGAGGACCCCACTGACCATAAGAGCTTACACTCTACAGGAGAGAGAGGACCCCACTGATCATAAGAGCTTACACTCTACAGGAGAGAGAGAGAACCCCACTGACCATAAGAGCTTACACTCTACAGGAGAGAGAGAGGACCCCACTGAGCATAAGAGCTTACACTCTACAGGAGAGACAGGACCCCACTGGCCATTACACTCTAGAGGAGAGAGAGGACCCTGCTGACCATAAGAGCTTACACTCTACAGGAGAGAGAGGACCCCACTGACCATAAGAGCTTACACTCTACAGGAGGGAGAGGACCCCACTGACCATAAGATCTTACACTCTAGAGGAGAGAGAGGACCCTGCTGACCATAAGAGCTTACACTCTACAGAAGAGAGAGGACCCCACTGAGCATAAGAGCTTACACTCTACAGGAGAGACAGGACCCCACTGGCCATTACACTCTAGAGGAGAGAGAGGACCCTGCTGACCATAAGAGCTTACACTCTACAGGAGAGAGAGGACCCCACTGACCATACGAGCTTACACTCTACAGGAGAGAGAGGACCCCACTGACCATAAGAGCTTACACTCTACAGGAGAGAGAGGACCCCACTGTCCATAAGAGCTTACACTCTACAGGAGAGAGAGGACCCCACTGACCATAAGAGCTTACACTGTACAGGAGAGAGAGGACCCCACTGACCATAAAAGCTTACACTCTACAGGAGAGAGAGAAGACCCCACTGACCATAAGAGCTTACACTCTACAGGAGAGAGAGGACCCCACTGACCATAAGAGCTTACACTCTACAGGAGAGAGAGAGGACCCCACTGACCATAAGAGCTTACACTCTACAGGAGAGACAGGACCCCACTGACCATAAGAACTTACACTCTACAGGAGAGAGAGGACCCCGCTGTTCATAAGAGCTTACACTCTACAGGAGAGAGAGGACCCCACTGACCATAACAGCTTACACTCTACAGGAGAGAGAGAACCCCACTGACCATAAGAGCTTACACTCTACAGGAGAGAGAGAGGACCCCACTGACCATAAGAGCTTACACTCTACAGGAGAGAGAGAGGACCCCACTGACCATAAGAGCTTACATTCTACAGGAGAGAGAGGACCCCACTGACCATAAGAGCTTACACTCTACAGGAGAGAGAGAACCCCACTGACCATAAGAGCTTACACTCTACAGGAGAGAGAGAGGACCCCACTGACCATAAGAGCTTACACTCTACAGGAGAGAGAGAGGACCCCACTGACCATAAGAGCTTACATTCTACAGGAGAGAGAGGACCCCACTGACCATAAGAGCTTACACTCTACAGGAGAGAGAGGACCCCATGGACCATAAGAGCTTACACTCTACAGGAGAGAGAGGACCCCACTGACCATAAGAGCTTACACTCTACAGGAGAGAGAGGACCCCACTGTCCATAAGAGCTTACACTCTACAGGAGAGAGAGGACCCCACTGACCATAAGAGCTTACACTGTACAGGAGAGAGAGGACCCCACTGACCATAAAAGCTTACACTCTACAGAAGAGAGAGGACCCCACTGACCATAAGAGCTTACACTCTACAGGAGAGAGAGGACCCCACTGACCATAAGAGCTTACACTCTACAGGAGAGAGAGAAGACCCCACTGACCATAAGAGCTTACACTCTACAGGAGAGAGAGGACCCCACTGACCATAAGAGCTTACACTCTACAGGAGAGAGAGAGGACCCCACTGACCATAAGAGCTTACACTCTACAGGAGAGAGAGAGGACCCCACTGACCATAAGAGCTTACATTCTACAGGAGAGAGAGGACCCCACTGATCATAAGAGCTTACACTCTACAGGAGGGAGAGGACCCCACTGACCATAAGAGCTTACACTCTACAGGAGAGACAGGACCCCACTGACCATAAGAACTTACACTGTACAGGAGAGAGAGGACCCCACTGACCATAAAAGCTTACACTCTACAGAAGAGAGAGGACCCCACTGACCATAAGAGCTTACACTCTACAGGAGAGAGAGAAGACCCCACTGACCATAAGAGCTTACACTCTACAGGAGAGAGAGGACCCCACTGACCATAAGAGCTTACACTCTACAGGAGAGAGAGAGGACCCCACTGACCATAAGAGCTTACACTCTACAGGAGAGAGAGAGGACCCCACTGACCATAAGAGCTTACATTCTACAGGAGAGAGAGGACCCCACTGACCATAAGAGCTTACACTCTACAGGAGGGAGAGGACCCCACTGACCATAAGAGCTTACACTCTACAGGAGAGACAGGACCCCACTGACCATAAGAACTTACACTCTACAGGAGAGAGAGGACTCCACTGACCATAAGATCTTACGCTCTACAGGAGAGAGAGGACCCCACTGATCATAAGAGCTTACACTCTACAGGAGAGAGAGGACCCCACTGACCATAAGATCTTACGCTCTACAGGAGAGAGAGGACCCCACTGATCATAAGAGCTTACACTCTACAGGAGAGAGAGGACCCCACTGACCATAAGATCTTATGCTCTACAGGAGAGAGAGGACCCCACTGACCATAAGAGCTTACACTCTACAGGAGAGAGAGAGGACCCCACTGACCATAAGAGCTTACACTCTACAAGAGAGAGAGGACCCTGCTGACCATAAGAGCTTATACTCTACAGCAGAGAGAGGACCCCGCTGACCATAAGAGCTTACACTCTACAGCAGAGAGAGGACCCCGCTGACCATAAGAGCTTACACTCTACAGGAGAGAGAGGACCCCACTGACCATAAGAGCTTACACTCTACAGGAGAGAGAGGACCCCACTGACGATAAGAGCTTACACTCTACAGGAGAGAGAGGACCCCACTGATCATAAGAGCTTACACTCTACAGGAGAGAGAGGACCCCACTGACCATAAGATCTTATGCTCTACAGGAGAGAGAGGACCCCACTGATCATAAGAGCTTACACTCTACAGGAGAGAGAGGACCCCACTGACCATAAGATCTTATGCTCTACAGGAGAGAGAGGACCCCACTGACCATAAGAGCTTACACTCTACAGGAGAGAGAGAGGACCCCACTGACCATAAGAGCTTACACTCTACAAGAGAGAGAGGACCCTGCTGACCATAAGAGCTTATACTCTACAGCAGAGAGAGGACCCCGCTGACCATAAGAGCTTACACTCTACAGCAGAGAGAGGACCCCGCTGACCATAAGAGCTTACACTCTACAGGAGAGAGAGGACCCCGCTGACCATAAGAGCTTACACTCTACAGGAGAGAGAGGACCCCACTGACCATAAGAGCTTACACTCTACAGGAGAGAGAGGACCCCACTGACCATAAGAGCTTACACTCTACAGGAGAGAGAGAACCCCACTGACCATAAGAGCTTACACTCTACAGGAGAGAGAGAACCCCACTGACCATAAGAGCTTACACTCTACAGGAGAGAGAGAGGACCCCACTGACCATAAGAGCTTACACTCTACAGGAGAGAGAGAGGACCCCACTGACCATAAGAGCTTACACTCTACAGGAGAGAGAGAGGACCCCACTGACCATAAGAGCTTACATTCTACAGGAGAGAGGACCCCACTGACCATAAGAGCTTACACTCTACAGGAGAGAGAGGACCCCATGGACCATAAGAGCTTACACTCTACAGGAGAGAGAGGACCCCACTGACCATAAGAGCTTACACTCTACAGGAGAGAGAGGACCCCACTGTCCATAAGAGCTTACACTCTACAGGAGAGAGAGGACCCCACTGACCATAAGAGCTTACACTGTACAGGAGAGAGAGGACCCCACTGACCATAACAGCTTACACTCTACAGGAGAGAGAGAAGACCCCACTGACCATAAGAGCTTACACTCTACAGGAGAGAGAGGACCCCACTGACCATAAGAGCTTACATTCTACAGGAGAGAGAGGACCCCACTTGTCATAAGAGCTTACACTCTACAGGAGAGAGAGGACCCCACTGACCATAAGAGCTTACACTCTACAGGAGAGAGAGGACCCCACTGACCATAAGAGCTTACATTCTACAGGAGAGAGAGGACCCCACTTGTCATAAGAGCTTACACTCTACAGGAGAGAGAGGACCCCACTGACCATAAGATCTTACGCTCTACAGGAGAGAGAGGACCCCACTGATCATAAGAGCTTACACTCTACAGGAGAGAGAGGACCCCACTGACCATAAGAACTTACACTCTACAGGAGAGAGAGAGGACCCCACTGACCATAAGAGCTTACACTCTACAGGAGAGAGAGGACCCCGCTAACCATAAGAGCTTACACTCTACAGGAGAGAGAGGACCCTGCTGACCATAAGAGCTTATACTCTACAGGAGAGAGAGGACCCCACTGACCATAAGAGCTTACACTCTACAGGAGAGAGAGAGGACCCCACTGACCATAAGAGCTTACACTCTACAGGAGAGAGAGGACCCCACTGACCATAAGAGCTTACACTCTACAGGAGAGAGAGAGGACCCCGCTGACCATAAGAGCTTACACTCTACAGGAGAGAGAGGACCCCACTGACCATAAGAGCTTACACTCTACAGGAGAGAGAGGACCCCACTGACCATAAGAGCTTACACTCTACAGGAGAGAGAGAGGACCCCGCTGACCATAAGAGCTTACACTCTACAGGAGAGAGAGGACCCCACTGACCATAAGAGCTTACACTCTACAGGAGAGAGAGGACCCCGCTGACCATAAGAGCTTACACTCTACAGGAGAGAGAGGACCCCACTGACCATAAGAGCTTACACTCTACAGGAGAGAGAGGACCCCACTGACCATAAGAGCTTACACTCTACAGGAGAGAGAGGACCCCACTGACCATAAGAGCTTACACTCTACAGGAGAGAGAGGACCCCACTGACCTTAAGAGCTTACACTCTACAGGAGAGAGAGGATCCCACTGATCATAAGAGCTTACACTCTACAGGAGAGAGAAGACCCCACTGACCATAAGAGCTTACACTCTACAGGAAAGAGAGGACCCCACTGACCATAAGAGCTTACACTCTACAGGAAAGAGAGGACCCCACTGACCATAAGAGCTTACACTCTACAGGAGAGAGAAGACCCCACTGACCATAAGAGCTTACACTCTACAGGAAAGAGAGGACCCCACTGACCTTAAGAGCTTACACTCTACAGGAGAGAGAGGATCCCACTGATCATAAGAGCTTACACTCTACAGGAGAGAGAGGGCTCCACTGACCATAAGAGCTTACACTCTACATGAGAGAGAGGACCCCACTGACCATAAGAGCTTACACTCTACAGGAGAGAGAGAGGACCCCGCTGACTATAAGAGCTTACACTCTACAGGAAAGAGAGGACCCCACTGACCTTAAGAGCTTACACTCTACAGGAGAGAGAGGATCCCACTGATCATAAGAGCTTACACTCTACAGGAGAGAGAGGGCTCCACTGATCATAAGAGCTTACACTCTACATGAGAGAGAGGACCCCACTGACCATAAGAGCTTACACTCTACAGGAGAGAGAGAGGACCCCACTGACCATAAGAGCTTACACTCTACGGGAGAGAGAAGACCCCACTGACCATATGAGCTTACACTCTACAGGAGAGAGAGAGGACCCCACTGACCATAAGAGCTTACACTCTACAGGAGAGAGAAGACCCCACTGACTATAAGAGCTTACACTCTACAGAAGAGGGAGGACCCCGCTGACCATAAGAGCTTACACTCTACAGGAGAGAGAAGACCCCACTGACCATAAGAGCTTACACTCTACAGGAGAGAGAGGACCCACTGACCATAAGAGCTTACACTCTACAGGAGAGAGAAGACCCCACTGACCATATGAGCTTACACTCTACAGGAGAGAGAGAGGACCCCACTGACCATAAGAGCTTACACTCTACAGGAGAGAGAAGACCCCACTGACCATAAGAGCTTACACTCTACAGGAGAGAGAGGACCCACTGACCATAAGAGCTTACACTCTACAGGAGAGAGAAGACCCCACTGACCATAAGAGCTTACACTCTACAGAAGAGAGAGAGGACCCCGCTGACCATAAGAGCTTACACTCTACAGGAGAGAGAGAGAGAGGACCCCACTGACCATAAGAGCTTACACTCTACATGAGAGAGAGGACCCCACTGACCATAAGAGCTTACACTCTACATGAGAGAGAGGACCCCACTGACAATAAGAGCTTACACTCTACAGGAGAGAGAGGACCCCACTGACCATAAGAGCTTACACTCTACAGGAGAGAGAGGACCCCACTGACCATAAGAGCTTATACTCTACAGGAGAGAGAGGACCCCACTGACCATAAGAGCTTACACTCTACAGGAGAGAGAGGACCCCACTGACCATAAGAGCTTACACTCTACAGGAGAGAGAAGACCCCACTGACCATAAGAGCTTATACTCTACAGGAGAGAGAGGACCCCACTGACCATAAGAGCTTACACTCTACAGGAGAGAGAGGACCCCACTGACCATAAGAGCTTACACTCTACAGGAGAGAGAGAGGACCCCACTGACCATAAGAGCTTACACTCTACAGGAGAGAGAGTATCCCACTGATCATAAAAGCTTACACTCTACAGGAGAGAGAGGACCCCGCTGACCATATGAGCTTACACTCTACAGGAGAGAGAGAGAGGACCCCACTGACCATAAGAGCTTACACTCTACAGGAGAGAGAAGACCCCACTGACCATAAGAGCTTACACTCTACAGGAGAGAGAGGACCCCACTGACCATAAGAGCTTACACTCTACAGGAGAGAGAGAGGACCCCACTGACCATAAGAGCTTACACTCTACAGGAGAGAGAGGACCCCACTGACCATAAGAGCTTACACTCTACAGGAGAGAGAGGACCCCACTGACCATAAGAGCTTACACTCTACAGGAGAGAGAGAGGACCCCACTGACCATAAGAGCTTACACTCTACAGGAGAGAGGAGACCCCACTGACCATAAGAGCTTACACTCTACAGGAGAGAGAAAGGACCCCACTGACCATAAGAGCTTACACTCTACAGGAGAGAGAAGACCCCACTGACCATAAGAGCTTACACTCTACAGGAGAGAGAAGACCCCACTGACCATAAGAGCTTACACTCTACAGGGGAGAGAGGACCCCACTGACCATAAGAGCTTACACTCTACAGGAGAGAGAGGACCCCACTGACCATAAGAGTTTACACTCTACAGGAGAGAGAGGACCCCACTGACCATAAGAGCTTACACTCTACAGGAGAGAGAGGACCCCACTGACCATAAGAGCTTACACTCTACAGAAGAGAGAGGACCCCACTGACCATAAGAGCTTACACTCTACAGGAGAGAGAGGACCCCACTGACCATAAGAGCTTACACTCTACAGGAGAGAGAGGACCCCACTGACCATAAGAGCTTACACTCTACAGAAGAGAGAGGACCCCACTGACCATAAGAGCTTACACTCTACAGGAGAGAGAGAACCCCACTGACCATAAGAGCTTACACTCTACAGGAGAGAGAGAGAGAGAGAGGACCCCACTGATCATAAGAGCTTACACTCTACAGGAGATAGAGGACCCCACTGACCATAAGAGCTTACACTCTACAGGAGAGAGAAGACCCCACTGACCATAAGAGCTTACATTCTACAGGAGAGAGAAGACCCCACTGACCATAAGAGCTTACATTCTACAGGAGAGAGAAGACCCCACTGACCATAAGAGCTTACACTCTACAGGAGGGAGAGGACCCCACTGATCATAAGAGCTTACACTCTACAGGAGAGAGAGGACCCCACTGACCATAAGAGCTTACACTCTACAGGAGAGAGAGGACCCCACTGATCATAAGAGCTTACACTCTACAGGAGAGAGAAGACCCCACTGACCATAAGAGCTTACACTCTACAGAAGAGAGAGGACCCCGCTGACCATAAGAGCTTACACTCTACAGGAGAAAGAAGACCCCACTGACCATAAGAGCTTACACTCTACAGGAGAGAGAAGACCCCACTGACCATAAGAGCTTACACTCTACAGGAGAGAGAGGACCCCGCTGACCATAAGAGCTTACACTCTACAGGAGAGAGAGGACCTCACTGACCATAAGAGCTTACACTCTACAGGAGAGAGAGGACTCCACTGACCATAAGAGCTTACACTCTACAGGAGAGAGAGGACCCCGCTGACCATAAGAGCTTACACTCTACAGGAGAGAGAGAGGACCCCACTGATCATAAGAGCTTACACTCTACAGGAGAGAGAGGACCCCACTGGCCATAAGAGCTTACACTCTACAGGAGAGGGAGCGGATCCCACTGACCATAAGAGCTTACACACTACAGGAGAGAGAGAGGACCCCACTGACCATAAGAGCTTACACACTACAGGAGAGAGAGAGGACCCCACTGACCATAAGAGCTTACATTCTACAGGAGAGAGAGAGGACCCCACTGACCATAAGAGCTTACACACTACAGGAGAGAGAGAGGACCCCACTGACCATAAGAGCTTACACTCTACAGGAGAGAGAGGACCCCACTGACCATAAGAGCTTACACTCTACAGGAGAGAGAGGACCCACTGACCATAAGAGCTTACACTCTACAGGAGAGAGAGGACCCCACTGACCATAAGAACTTACACTCTACAGGAGAGAGAGGACCCACTGACCATAAGAGCTTACACTCTACAGGAGAGAGAAGACCCCACTGACCATATGAGCTTACACTCTACAGGAGAGAGAGGACCCCACTGACCATAAGAGCTTACACTCTACAGGAGAGAGAAGACCCCACTGACCATAAGAGCTTACACTCTACAGGAGAGAGAGGACCCCACTGACCATAAGAGCTTACACTCTACAGGAGAGAGAGGACCCCACTGACCATAAGAGCTTACACTCTACAGGAAAGAGAGGACCCCACTGACCATAAGAGATTACACTCTACAGGAGAGAGAGGACCCCACTGACCATAAGAGCTTACACTCTACAGGAGAGAGAGGTCCCCACTGACCATAAGAGCTTACACTCTACAGGAGAGAGAGGACCCCACTGACCATAAGAGCTTACACTCTACAGAAGAGAGAGGACCCCACTGATCATAAGAGCTTACACTCTACAGGAGAGAGAGGACCCCACTTACCATAAGAGCTTACACTCTACAGGAGAGAGAGGACCCTGCTGACCATAAGAGCTTACACTCTACAGGAGAGAGAGGACCCCACTGACCATAAGAGCTTACACTCTACAGGAGAGAGAGGACCCCACTGACCATAAGATCTTACACTCTACAGGAGAGAGAGGACCCCACTGACCATAAGAGCTTACACTCTACAGGAGAGAGAGAGGACCCCACTGACCATAAGATCTTACACTCTACAGGAGAGAGAGGACCCCACTGACCATAAGAGCTTACACTCTACAGGAGAGAGAGGACCCCACTGACCATAAGAGCTTACACTCTACAGGAGAGAGAGGACCCCGCTGACCATAAGAGCTTACACTCTACAGAAGAGAGAGAGAGGACCCCACTGACCGTAAGAGCTTACACTCTACAGGAGAGAGAGGACCTCACTGACCATAAGAGCTTACACTCTACAGGAGAGAGAGGACTCCACTGACCATAAGAGCTTACAATCTACAGGAGAGAGAGAGAGGACCCCACTGACCATAAGAGCTTACACTCTACAGGAGAGAGAGAGGATTCCACTGATCATAAGACCTTACACTCTACAGGAGAGAGAGGACCCCGCTGACCATAAGATCTTACACTCTACAGGAGAGAGAGGACCCACTGACCATAAGAGCTTACACTCTACAGGAGAGAGAGGACCCCGCTGACCATAAGAGCTTACACTCTACAGGAGAGAGAGAGGACCCCACTGACCATAAGAGCTTACACTCTACGGGAGAGAGAAGACCCCACTGACCATATGAGCTTACACTCTACAGGAGAGAGAGAGGACCCCACTGACCATAAGAGCTTACACTCTACAGGAGAGAGAGGACCCCACTGACCATAAGAGCTTACACTCTAACGGAGAGAGAGGACCCCACTGACCATAAGAGCTTACACTCTACAGGAAAGAGAGGACCCCACTGACCATAAGAGCTAACACTCTACAGGAGATAGAGGACCCCGCTGACCATAAGAGCTTACACTCTACAGGAGAGAGAGGACCCCACTGACCATAAGAGATTACACTCTACAGGAGATAGAGGACCCCGCTGACCATAAGAGCTTACACTCTACAGGAAAGAGAGGACCCCACTGACCATAAGAGATTACACTCTACAGGAGAGAGAGGACCCCACTGACCATAAGAGCTTACACTCTACAGAAGAGAGAGGACCCCACTGACCATAAGAGCTTACACTCTACAGGAGAGAGAGGACCCCACTTACCATAAGAGCTTACACTCTACAGGAAAGAGAGGACCCCACTGACCATAAGAGATTACACTCTACAGGAGAGAGAGGACCCCGCTGACCATAAGAGCTTACACTCTACAGGAAAGAGAGGACCCCACTGACCATAAGAGATTACACTCTACAGGAGAGAGAGGACCCCACTGACCATAAGAGCTTACACTCTACAGAAGAGAGAGGACCCCACTGATCATAAGAGCTTACACTCTACAGGAGAGAGAGGACCCCACTTACCATAAGAGCTTACACTCTACAGGAGAGAGAGGACCCTGCTGACCATAAGAGCTGACACTCTACAGGAGAGAGAGAGGACCCCACTGACCATAAGAGCTTACACTCTACAGGAGAGAGAGGACCCCACTGACCATAAGAGCTTACACTCTACAGGAGAGAGAGGACCCCACTGACCATAAGATCTTACACTCTACAGGAGAGAGAGGACCCCACTGACCATAAGAGCTGACACTCTACAGGAGAGAGAGGACCCCGCTGACCATAAGAGCTTACACTCTACAGGAGAGAGAGGACCCCACTGACCATAAGAGCTTACACTCTACTGGAGAGAGAGGACCCCACTGACCATAAGAGCTTACACTCTACAGGAGAGAGAGAGGACCCCACTGACCATAAGAGCTTACACTCTACAGGAGAGAGAGGACCCCGCTGACCATAAGAGCTTACACTCTACAGAAGAGAGAGAGAGGACCCCACTGACCGTAAGAGCTTACACTCTACAGGAGAGAGAGAGGGCCCCACTGACCATAAGAGCTTACACTCTACAGGAGAGAGAGAGAGGACCCCACTGACCATAAGAGCTTACACTCTACAGGAGAGAGAGAGGATCCCACTGATCATAAGACCTTACACTCTACAGGAGAGAGAGGACCCCGCTGACCATAAGATCTTACACTCTACAGGAGAGAGAGGACCCACTGACCATAAGAGCTTACACTCTACAGGAGAGAGAGGACCCCGCTGACCATAAGAGCTTACACTCTACAGGAGAGAGAGAGGACCCCACTGACCATAAGAGCTTACACTCTACGGGAGAGAGAAGACCCCACTGACCATATGAGCTTACACTCTACAGGAGAGAGAGAGGACCCCACTGAGAAATAAGAGCTTACACTCTACGGGAGAGAGAAGACCCCACTGACCATATGAGCTTACACTCTACAGGAGAGAGAGAGGACCCCACTGACCATAAGAGCTTACACTCTACAGGAGAGAGAAGACCCCACTGACCATAAGAGCTTACACTCTACAGAAGAGAGAGGACCCCACTGACCATAAGAGCTTACACTCTACAGGAGAGAATAGACCCCACTGACCATAAGAGCTAACACTCTACAGGAGAGAGAGGACCCCACTGACCATAAGAGCTTACACTCTACAGGAGAGAGAGAGGACCCCAGTGTAAGACCATAAGAGCTTACACTGTACAGAAGAGCTTACACTGTACAGAAGAGAGAGGACCCCACTGACCATAAGAGCTTACACTCTACAGGAGAGAGAAGACCCCACTGACCATAAGAGCTTACACTCTACAGAAGAGAGAGGACCCCACTGATCATAAGAGCTTACACTCTACAGGAGAGAGAGGACCCCGCTGACCATATGAGCTTACACTCTACAGGAGAGAGAGACGACCCCACTGACCATAAGAGCTTACACTCTTCAGGAGAGAGAAGACCCCACTGACCATAAGAGCTTACACTCTACAGGAGAAAGAGGACCCCACTGACCATAAGAGCTTACACTCTACAGGAGAGAGAGGACCACACTGACCATAAGAGCTTACACTCTACAGAAGAGAGAGAGGACCCCGCTGACCATAAGAGCTTACACTCTACAGGAGAGAGAGAGGACCCCACTGACCATAAGAGCTTACACTCTACAGGAGAGAGAGAGGACCCCGCTGACCATAAGAGCTTACACTCTACAGAAGAGAGAGAGGACCCCACTGACCATAAGAGTTTACACTCTACAGGAGAGAGAGAGGACCCCACTGACCATAAGAGCTTACACTCTACAGAAGAGAGAGAGGATCCCACTGACCATAAGAGCTTACACTCTACAGAAGAGAGAGAGGACCCCGCTGACCATAAGAGCTTACACTCTACAGGAGAGAGAGGACCCCACTGACCATAAGAGCTTACACTCTACAGGAGAGAGAGAGGACCCCGCTGACCATAAGAGCTTACACTCTACAGTAGAGAGAGAGGGCCCCACTGACCATAAGAGCTTACACTCTACAGGAGAGAGAGGACCCCACTGACCATAAGAGGTTACACTCTACAGGAGAGAGAGAGGACCCCACTGACCATAAGAGCTTACACTCTACATGAGAGAGAGGACCCCACTGACCATAAGAGCTTACACTCTACAGGAGAGAGAGAGAGGACCCCACTGACCATAAGAGCTTACACTCTACATGAGAGAGAGGACCCCACTGACAATAAGAGCTTACACTCTACATGAGAGAGAGGACCCCACTGACAATAAGAGCTTACACTCTACAGGAGAGAGAGGACCCTACTGACCATAAGAGCTTACACTCTACAGGAGAGAGAGAGGACCCCACTGACCATAAGAGCTTACACTCTACAGGAGAGAGAAGACCCCACTGACCATAAGAGCTTACACTCTAAAGGAGAAAGAGGACCCCACTGACCATAAGAGCTTACACTCTACAGGAGAGAGAGGACCCACTGACCATAAGAGCTTACACTCTACAGGAGAGAGAGGACCACACTGACCATAAGAGCTTACACTCTACAGGAGAGAGAGGACCCCACTGACCATAAGAGCTTACACTCTACAGGAGAGAGAGGACCCCACTGAGCATAAGAGCTTACACTCTACAGGAGAGAGAGGACCCCACTGACCATAAGAGCTTACACTCTACAGGAGAGAGAGAGAGGACCCCACTGACCATAAGAGCTTACACTCTACAGTAGAGAGAGAGAGGACCCCACTGACCATAAGAGCTTACACTCTACAGGAGAGAGAGGACCCCACTGACCATAAGAGCTTACACTCTACAGAAGAGAGAGGACCCCACTGACCATAAGAGTTTACACTCTACAGTAGAGAGAGAGAGGACCCCACTGACCATAAGAGCTTACACTCTACAGTAGAGAGAGGACCCCACTGACCATAAGAGCTTACACTCTACAGTAGAGAGAGAGAGGACCCCACTGACCATAAGAGCTTACACTCTACAGGAGAGAGAGAGGACCCCACTGACCATAAGAGCTTACACTCTACAGTAGAGAGAGAGAGGACCCCACTGACCATAAGAGCTTACACTCTACAGGAGAGAGAGGACCCCACTGACCATAAGAGCTTACACTCTACAGTAGAGAGAGAGAGGACCCCACTGACCATAAGAGCTTACACTCTACAGGAGAGAGAGAGGACCCCACTGACCATAAGATCTTACACTCTACAGGAGAGAGAAGACCCCACTGACCATAAGAGCTTACACTCTACAGGAGAGAGAGGACCCCACTGACCATAAGAGCTTACACTCTACAGGAGAGAGAGAGGACCTCACTGACCATAAGAGCTTACACTCTACAGGAGAGAGAGGACCCCACTGACCATAAGAGTTTACACTCTACAGGAGAGAGAGGACCCCACTGACCATAAGAGCATACACTCTACAGGAGAGAGAGGACCCCACTGACCATAAGAGCTTACACTCTACAGAAGAGAGAGGACCCCACTGACCATAAGAGCTTACACTCTACAGGAGAGAGAGGACCCCACTGACCATAAGAGCTTACACTCTACAGAAGAGAGAGGACCCCACTGACCATAAGAGCTTACACTCTACAGAAGAGAGAGGACCCCACTGACCATAAGAGCTTACACTCTACAGGAGAGAGAGAGGACCCCACTGACCATAAGAGCTTACACTCTACAGGAGAGAGAGGACCCCACTGACCATAAGAGCTTACACTCTACAGGAGAGAGAGAGAGAGAGAGGACCCCACTGATCATAAGAGCTTACACTCTACAGGAGATAGAGGACCCCACTGACCATAAGAGCTTACACTCTACAGGAGAGAGAAGACCCCACTGACCATAAGAGCTTACATTCTACAGGAGAGAGAAGACCCCACTGACCATAAGAGCTTACATTCTACAGGAGAGAGAAGACCCCACTGACCATAAGAGCTTACACTCTACAGGAGAGAGAGGATCTCACTGACCATAAGAGCTTACACTCTACAGGAGAGAGAGGAGCCCACTGATCATAAGAGCTTACACTCTACAGGAGGGAGAGGACCCCAGTGACCATAAGAGCTTACACTCTACAGGAGAGAGAAGACCCCACTGACCATAAGAGCTTACACTCTACAGAAGAGAGAGGACCCCGCTGACCATAAGAGCTTACACTCTACAGGAGAGAGAAGACCCCACTGACCATATGAGCTTACACTCTACAGGAGAGAGAAGACCCCACTGACCATAAGAGCTTACACTCTACAGGAGAGAGAAGACCCCACTGACCATAAGAGCTTACACTCTACAGGAGAGAGAGGACTCCACTGACCATAAGAGCTTACACTCTACAGAAGAGAGAGGACCCCGCTGACCATAAGAGCTTACACTCTACAGGAGAGAGAGGACCCCACTGATCATAAGAGCTTACACTCTACAGGAGAGAGAGGACCTCACTGACCATAAGAGCTTACACTCTACAGGAGAGAGAGGACTCCACTGACCATAAGAGCTTACACTCTACAGGAGAGAGAGGACTCCACTGACCATAAGAGCTTACACTCTACAGGAGAGAGAGGACCCCGCTGACCATAAGAGCTTACACTCTACAGGAGAGAGAGAGGACCCCACTGACCATAAGAGCTTACACTCTACAGGAGAGAGAGGACCCCACTGACCATAAGAGCTTACACTCTACAGGAGAGAGAAGACCCCACTGACCATAAGAGCTTACACTCACTCTACAGGAGAGAGAGGACCCCACTGACCATAAGAGCTTACACTCTACAGGAGAGAGAAGACCCCACTGACCATAAGAGCTTACACTCTACAGGAGAGAATGGACCCCACTGACCATAAGAGCTTACACTCTACAGGAGAGAGAAGACCCCACTGACCATAAGAGCTTACACTCACTCTACAGGAGAGAGAGGACCCCACTGACCATAAGAGCTTACACTCTACAGGAGAGAGAGGACCCCACTGACCATAACAGCTTACACTCTACAGGAAAGAGAGGACCTCACTGAACATAAGAGCTTACACTCTACAGGAGAGAGAGGATCCCACTAACCATAAGAGCTAACACTCTACAGGAGATAGAGGACCCCACTGACCATGAGAGCTTACACTCTACAGGAAAGAGAGGACCCCAATGAACATAAGAGATTACACTCTACAGGAGAGAGAGGACCCCACTGACCATAAGAGCTTACACTCTTCAGGAGAGAGAGGACCCCACTGACCATAAGAGATTACACTCTACAGGAGAGAGAGGACCCCACTGACCATAAGAGCTTACACTCTACAGGAGAGAGAGAGGATCCCACTGATCATAAGACCTTACACTCTACAGGAGAGAGAGGACCCCGCTGACCATAAGATCTTACACTCTACAGGAGAGAGAGGACCCACTGACCATAAGAGCTTACACTCTACAGGAGAGAGAGGACCCCGCTGACCATAAGAGCTTACACTCTACAGGAGAGAGAGAGGACCCCACTGACCATAAGAGCTTACACTCTACGGGAGAGAGAAGACCCCACTGACCATATGAGCTTACACTCTACAGGAGAGAGAGAGGACCCCACTGAGAAATAAGAGCTTACACTCTACGGGAGAGAGAAGACCCCACTGACCATAAGAGCTTACACTCTACAGGAGAGAGAGGACCACACTGACCATAAGAGATTACACTCTACAGGAGAGAGAGAGGACCCCACTGACCATAAGAGCTTACACTCTACAGGAGAGAGAGGACCCCACTGACCATAAGAGCTTACACTCTACAGGAGAGAGAGGACCCCACTGAGCATAAGAGCTTACACTCTACAGGAGAGAGAAGACCCCACTGACCATAAGAGCTTACACTCTACAGGAGAGAGAGAGGACCCCACTGACCATAAGATCTTACACTCTACAGGAGAGAGAAGACCCCACTGACCATAAGAGCTTACACTCTACAGGAGAGAGAGGACCCCACTGACCATAAGAGTTTACACTCTACAGGAGAGAGAGGACCCCACTGACCATAAGAGCTTACACTCTACAGGAGAGAGAGGACCCCACTGACCATAAGAGCTTACACTCTACAGGAGAGAGAGGACCCCACTGACCATAAGAGTTTACACTCTACAGGAGAGAGAGGACCCCACTGACCATAAGAGCTTACACTCTACAGAAGAGAGAGGACCCCACTGACCATAAGAGCTTACACTCTACAGGAGAGAGAGGACCCCACTGACCATAAGAGCTTACACTCTACAGAAGAGAGAGGACCCCACTGACCATAAGAGCTTACACTCTACAGAAGAGAGAGGACCCCACTGACCATAAGAGCTTACACTCTACAGGAGAGAGAGGACCCCACTGACCATAAGAGCTTACACTCTACAGGAGAGAGAGAGAGAGAGAGGACCCCACTGATCATAAGAGCTTACACTCTACAGGAGATAGAGGACCCCACTGACCATAAGAGCTTACACTCTACAGGAGAGAGAGGACCCCACTGACCATAAGAGTTTACACTCTACAGGAGAGAGAGGACCCCACTGACCATAAGAGCTTACACTCTACAGGAGAGAGAGGACCCCACTGACCATAAGAGCTTACACTCTACAGAAGAGAGAGGACCCCACTGACCATAAGAGCTTACACTCTACAGAAGAGAGAGGACCCCACTGACCATAAGAGCTTACACTCTACAGGAGAGAGAGGACCCCACTGACCATAAGAGCTTACACTCTACAGGAGAGAGAAGACCCCACTGACCATAAGAGCTTACATTCTACAGGAGAGAGAAGACCCCACTGACCATAAGAGCTTACATTCTACAGGAGAGAGAAGACCCCACTGACCATAAGAGCTTACACTCTACAGGAGAGAGAGGACCCCGCTGACCATAAGAGCTTACACTCTACAGGAGAGAGAGGATCTCACTGACCATAAGAGCTTACACTCTACAGGAGAGAGAGGACTCCACTGACCATAAGAGCTTACACTCTACAGGAGAGAGAGGACCCCACTGATCATAAGAGCTTACACTCTACAGGAGAGAGAAGACCCCACTGACCATAAGAGCTTACACTCTACAGGAGAGAGAAGACCCCACTGACCATAAGAGCTTACACTCTACAGAAGAGAGAGGACCCCGCTGACCATAAGAGCTTACACTCTACAGGAGAGAGAAGACCCCACTGACCATATGAGCTTACACTCTACAGGAGAGAGAAGACCCCACTGACCATAAGAGCTTACACTCTACAGGAAAGAGAAGACCCCACTGACCATAAGAGCTTACACTCTACAGGAGAGAGAGGACTCCACTGACCATAAGAGCTTACACTCTACAGAAGAGAGAGGACCCCGCTGACCATAAGAGCTTACACTCTACAGGAGAGAGAGGACCCCACTGATCATAAGAGCTTACACTCTACAGGAGAGAGAGGACCTCACTGACCATAAGAGCTTACACTCTACAGGAGAGAGAGGACTCCACTGACCATAAGAGCTTACACTCTACAGGAGAGAGAGGACCCCGCTGACCATAAGAGCTTACACTCTACAGGAGAGAGAGAGGACCCCACTGACCATAAGAGCTTACACTCTACAGGAGAGAGAAGACCCCACTGACCATAAGAGCTTACACTCTACAGGAGAGAGAGAGGACCCCACTGACCATAAGATCTTACACTCTACAGGAGAGAGAGGACCCACTGACCATAAGAGCTTACACTCTACAGGAGAGAGAGGACCCCGCTGACCATAAGAGCTTACACTCTACAGGAGAGAGAGAGGACCCCACTGACCTTAAGAGCTTACACTCTACGGGAGAGAGAAGACCCCACTGACCATATGAGCTTACACTCTACAGGAGAGAGAGAGGACCCCACTGAGAAATAAGAGCTTACACTCTACGGGAGAGAGAAGACCCCACTGACCATAAGAGCTTACACTCTACAGGAGAGAGAGGACCACACTGACCATAAGAGATTACACTCTACTGGAGAGAGAGAGGACCCCACTGACCATAAGAGCTTACACTCTACAGGAGAGAGAGGACCCCACTGACCATAAGAACTTACACTCTACAGGAGAGAGAGGACCCCACTGAGCATAAGAGCTTACACTCTACAGGAGAGAGAAGACCCCACTGACCATAAGAGCTTACACTCTACAGGAGAGAGAGAGGACCCCACTGACCATAAGATCTTACACTCTACAGGAGAGAGAAGACCCCACTGACCATAAGAGCTTACACTCTACAGGAGAGAGAGGACCCCACTGACCATAAGAGTTTACACTCTACAGGAGAGAGAGGACCCCACTGACCATAAGAGCTTACACTCTACAGGAGAGAGAGGACCCCACTGACCATAAGAGCTTACACTCTACAGGAGAGAGAGGACCCCACTGACCATAAGAGTTTACACTCTACAGGAGAGAGAGGACCCCACTGACCATAAGAGCTTACACTCTACAGAAGAGAGAGGACCCCACTGACCATAAGAGCTTACACTCTACAGGAGAGAGAGGACCCCACTGACCATAAGAGCTTACACTCTTCAGAAGAGAGAGGACCCCACTGACCATAAGAGCTTACACTCTACAGAAGAGAGAGGACCCCACTGACCATAAGAGCTTACACTCTACAGGAGAGAGAGGACCCCACTGACCATAAGAGCTTACACTCTACAGAAGAGAGAGGACCCCACTGACCATAAGAGCTTACACTCTACAGAAGAGAGAGGACCCCACTGACCATAAGAGCTTACACTCTTCAGAAGAGAGAGGACCCCACTGACCATAAGAGCTTACACTCTACAGAAGAGAGAGGACCCCACTGACCATAAGAGCTTACACTCTACAGGAGATAGAGGACCCCACTGACCATAAGAGCTTACACTCTACAGGAGAGAGAGGACCCCACTGACCATAAGAGTTTACACTCTACAGGAGAGAGAGGACCCCACTGACCATAAGAGCTTACACTCTACAGGAGAGAGAGGACCCCACTGACCATAAGAGCTTACACTCTACAGAAGAGAGAGGACCCCACTGACCATAAGAGCTTACACTCTACAGAAGAGAGAGGACCCCACTGACCATAAGAGCTTACACTCTACAGGAGAGAGAGGACCCCACTGACCATAAGAGCTTACACTCTACAGGAGAGAGAAGACCCCACTGACCATAAGAGCTTACATTCTACAGGAGAGAGAAGACCCCACTGACCATAAGAGCTTACATTCTACAGGAGAGAGAAGACCCCACTGACCATAAGAGCTTACACTCTACAGGAGAGAGAGGACCCCGCTGACCATAAGAGCTTACACTCTACAGGAGAGAGAGGATCTCACTGACCATAAGAGCTTACACTCTACAGGAGAGAGAGGACTCCACTGACCATAAGAGCTTACACTCTACAGGAGAGAGAGGACCCCACTGATCATAAGAGCTTACACTCTACAGGAGAGAGAAGACCCCACTGACCATAAGAGCTTACACTCTACAGGAGAGAGAAGACCCCACTGACCATAAGAGCTTACACTCTACAGAAGAGAGAGGACCCCGCTGACCATAAGAGCTTACACTCTACAGGAGAGAGAAGACCCCACTGACCATATGAGCTTACACTCTACAGGAGAGAGAAGACCCCACTGACCATAAGAGCTTACACTCTACAGGAAAGAGAAGACCCCACTGACCATAAGAGCTTACACTCTACAGGAGAGAGAGGACTCCACTGACCATAAGAGCTTACACTCTACAGAAGAGAGAGGACCCCGCTGACCATAAGAGCTTACACTCTACAGGAGAGAGAGGACCCCACTGATCATAAGAGCTTACACTCTACAGGAGAGAGAGGACCTCACTGACCATAAGAGCTTACACTCTACAGGAGAGAGAGGACTCCACTGACCATAAGAGCTTACACTCTACAGGAGAGAGAGGACCCCGCTGACCATAAGAGCTTACACTCTACAGGAGAGAGAGAGGACCCCACTGACCATAAGAGCTTACACTCTACAGGAGAGAGAAGACCCCACTGACCATAAGAGCTTACACTCTACAGGAGAGAGAGGACCCCACTGACCATAAGAGCTTACACTCTACAGGAGAGAGAAGACCCCACTGACCATAAGAGCTTACACTCACTCTACAGGAGAGAGAGGACCCCACTGACCATAAGAGCTTACACTCTACAGGAGAGAGAGGACCCCACTGACCATAACAGCTTACACTCTACAGGAAAGAGAGAGGACCCCACTGACCATGAGAGCTTACACTCTACAGGAGAGAGAGGACCCCACTGACCATAAGAGCTTACACTCTACAGGAGAGAGAGGATCCCACTAACCATAAGAGCTAACACTCTACAGGAGATAGAGGACCCCACTGACCATGAGAGCTTACACTCTACAGGAGAGAGAGGACCCCACTGACCATAAGAGCTTACACTCTACAGGAGAGAGAGGACCCCACTGACCATGAGAGCTTACACTCTACAGGAGAGAGAGGACCCCACTGACCATAAGAGCTTACACTCTTCAGGAGAGAGAGGACCCCACTGACCATAAGAGCTTACACTCTACAGGAGAGAGAGGACCCCACTGACCATAAGAGCTTACACTCTACAGGAGAGAGAGAGGATCCCACTGATCATAAGAGCTTACACTCTACAGGAGAGAGAGGACCCCGCTGACCATAAGATCTTACACTCTACAGGAGAGAGAGGACCCACTGACCATAAGAGCTTACACTCTACAGGAGAGAGAGGACCCCGCTGACCATAAGAGCTTACACTCTACAGGAGAGAGAGAGGACCCCACTGACCATAAGAGCTTACACTCTACAGGAGAGAGAAGACCCCACTGACCATAAGAGCTTACACTCTACAGAAGAGAGAGGACCCCACTGACCATAAGAGCTTACACTCTACAGGAGAGAATAGACCCCACTGACCATAAGAGCTAACACTCTACAGGAGAGAGAGGACCCCACTGACCATAAGAGCTTACACTCTACAGGAGAGAGAGAGGACCCCACTGACCATAAGAGCTTACACTGTACAGAAGAGAGAGGACCCCACTGACCATAAGAGCTTACACTCTACAGGAGAGAGAAGACCCCACTGACCATAAGAGCTTACACTCTACAGAAGAGAGAGGACCCCGCTGACCATAAGAGCTTACACTCTACAGGAGAGAGAAGACCCCACTGACCATAAGAGCTTACACTCTACAGAAGAGAGAGGACCCCACTGACCATAAGAGCTTACACTCTACAGGAGAGAATAGACCCCACTGACCATAAGAGCTAACACTCTACAGGAGAGAGAGGACCCCACTGACCATAAGAGCTTACACTCTACAGGAGAGAGAGAGGACCCCACTGACCATAAGAGCTTACACTGTACAGAAGAGAGAGGACCCCACTGATCATAAGAGCTTACACTCTACAGGAGAGAGAAGACCCCACTGACCATATGAGCTTACACTCTACAGGAGAGAGAAGACCCCACTGACCATAAGAGCTTACACTCTACAGGAGAGAGAAGACCCCACTGACCATAAGAGCTTACACTCTACAGGAGAGAGAGGACTCCACTGACCATAAGAGCTTACACTCTACAGAAGAGAGAGGACCCCGCTGACCATAAGAGCTTACACTCTACAGGAGAGAGAGGACCCCACTGATCATAAGAGCTTACACTCTACAGGAGAGAGAGGACCTCACTGACCATAAGAGCTTACACTCTACAGGAGAGAGAGGACTCCACTGACCATAAGAGCTTACACTCTACAGGAGAGAGACGACACCACTGACCATAAGAGCTTACACTCTACAGGAGAGAGAGGACCCCGCTGACCATAAGAGCTTACACTCTACAGGAGAGAGAGAGGACCCCACTGATCATAAGAGCTTACACTCTACAGGAGAGAGAGGACCTCACTGACCATAAGAGCTTACACTCTACAGGAGAGAGAAGACCCCACTGACCATAAGAGCTTACACTCTACAGGAGAGAGAGGACCCCACTGACCATAAGAGCTTACACTCTACAGGAGAGAGAAGACCCCACTGACCATAAGAGCTTACACTCACTCTACAGGAGAGAGAGGACCCCACTGACCATAAGAGCTTACACTCTACAGGAGAGAGAGGACCCCACTGACCATAACAGCTTACACTCTACAGGAAAGAGAGGACCCCACTGACCATAAGAGCTTACACTCTACAGGAGAGAGAGGATCCCACTAACCATAAGAGCTAACACTCTACAGGAGATAGAGGACCCCACTGACCATGAGAGCTTACACTCTACAGGAAAGAGAGGACCCCACTGAACATAAGAGATTACACTCTACAGGAGAGAGAGGACCCCACTGACCATAAGAGCTTACACTCTTCAGGAGAGAGAGGACCCCACTGACCATAAGAGCTTACACTCTACAGGAGAGAGAGGACCCCACTGACCATAAGAGCTTACACTCTACAGGAAAGAGAGGACCCCACTGACCATAAGAGCTTACACTCTACAGGAGAGAGAGGATCCCACTAACTATAAGAGCTAACACTCTACAGGAGATAGAGGACCCCACTGACCATAAGAGCTTACACTCTACAGGAGAGAGAGGACCCCGCTGACCATAAGAGCTTACACTCTACAGGAGAGAGAGGACCCCACTGATCATAAGAGCTTACACTCTACAGGACAGAGAGGACCCCACTGACCATAAGAGCTTACACTCTACAGGAGAGAGAGGACCCCACTGACCATAAGAGATTACACTCTACAGGAGAGAGAGGACCCCACTGACCATAAGAGCTTACACTCTACAGAAGAGAGAGGACCCCACTGACCATAAGAGCTTACACTCTACAGGAGAGAGAGGACCCCACTGACCATAAGAGCTTACACTCTACAGAAGAGAGAGGACCCCACTGATCATATGAGCTTACACTCTACAGGAGAGAGAGGACCCCACTTACCATAAGAGCTTACACTCTACAGGAGAGAGAGGACCCCACTTACCATAAGAGCTTACACTCTACAGGAGAGAGAGAACCCTGCTGACCATAAGAGCTGACACTCTACAGGAGAGAGAGAGAACCCCACTGACCATAAGAGCTTACACTCTACAGGAGAGAGAGGACCCCACTGACCATAAGAGCTTACACTCTACAGGAGAGAGGACCCCACTGACCATAAGAGCTTACACTCTACAGGAGAGAGAGGACCCCACTGACCATAAGAGCTTACACTCTACAGGAGAGAGAGGACCCCACTGACCATAAGAGCTTACACTCTACAGGAGAGAGAGGACCCCACTGACCATAAGAGCTTACACTCTACAGGAGAGAGAGGACCCCACTGACCATAAGAGCTTACACTCTACAGGAGCGAGAGGAACCCACTGACCATAAGAGCTTACACTCTACAGGAGAGAGAGAGGACCCCGCTGACCATAAGAGCTTACACTCTACAGAAGAGAGAGAGAGGACCCCACTGACCGTAAGAGCTTACACTCTACAGGAGAGTGAGGACCTCACTGACCATAAAAGCTTACACTCTACAGGAGAGAGAGGACCCTGCTGACCATAAGAGCTTACACTCTACAGAAGAGAGAGGACCCCACTGATCATAAGAGCTTACACTCTACAGGAGAGAGAGGACCCCACTTACCATAAGAGCTTACACTCTACAGGAGAGAGAGGACCCCACTTACCATAAGAGCTTACACTCTACAGGAGAGAGAGGACCCTGCTGACCATAAGAGCTGACACTCTACAGGAGAGAGAGGACCCCACTGACCGTAAGAGCTTACACTCTACAGGAGAGTGAGGACCTCACTGACCATAAAAGCTTACACTCTACAGGAGAGAGAGGACCCTGCTGACAATAAGAGCTTACACTCTACAGAAGAGAGAGGACCCCACTGATCATAAGAGCTTACACTCTACAGGAGAGAGAGGACCCCACTGACCATAAGAGCTTACACTCTACAGGAGAGAGAGGACCCCACTGATCATAAGAGCTTACACTCTACAGGAGAGAGAGGACCCCACTGACCATAAGAGCTTACACTCTACAGGAGAGAGAGGACCCCACTGACCATAAGAGCTTACACTCTACAGGAGAGAGGACCCCACTGACCATAAGAGCTTACACTCTACAGGAGAGAGGACCCCACTGACCATAAGAGCTTACACTCTACAGGAGAGAGAGGACCCCACTGACCATAAGAGCTTACACTCTACAGGAGAGAGAGGACCCCACTGACCATAAGAGCTTACACTCTACAGGAGAGAGAGAGGACCCCACTGACCATAAGAGCTTACACTCTACAGGAGCGAGAGGAACCCACTGACCATAAGAGCTTACACTCTACAGGAGAGAGAGAGAACCCCGCTGACCATAAGAGCTTACACTCTACAGAAGAGAGAGAGAGGACCCCACTGACCGTAAGAGCTTACACTCTACAGGAGAGTGAGGACCTCACTGACCATAAGAGCTTACACTCTACAGGAGAGAGAGGACTCCACTGACCATAAGAGCTTACACTCTACAGGAGAGAGAGAGAGGACCCCACTGATCATAAGAGCTTACACTCTACAGGAGAGAGAGAGGATCCCACTGATCATAAGACCTTACACTCTACAGGAGAGAGAGGACCCCGCTGACCATAAGATCTTACACTCTACAGGAGAGAGAGGACCCACTGACCATAAGAGCTTACACTCTACAGGAGAGAGAGAGGACCCCACTGAGAAATAAGAGCTTACACTCTACGGGAGAGAGAAGACCCCACTGACCATATGAGCTTACACTCTACAGGAGAGAGAGAGGACCCCACTGACCATAAGAGCTTACACTCTACAGGAGAGAGAAGACCCCACTGACCATAAGAGCTTACACTCTACAGAAGAGGGAGGACCCCACTGATCATAAGAGCTTACACTCTACAGGAGAGAGAGGACCCCGCTGACCATATGAGCTTACACTCTACAGGAGAGAGAGACGACCCCACTGACCATAAGAGCTTACACTCTACAGGAGAGAGAAGACCCCACTGACCATAAGAGCTTACACTCTACAGGAGAAAGAGGACCCCACTGACCATAAGAGCTTACACTCTACAGGAGAGAGAGGACCCACTGACCATAAGAGATTACACCCTACAGGAGAGAGAGGACCCCACTGACCAAAAGAGCTTACACTCTACAGAAGAGAGAGAGGACCACGCTGACCATAAGAGCTTACACTCTACAGGAGAGAGAGAGGACCCCACTGACCATAAGAGCTTACACTCTACAGGAGAGAGAGGACCCCACTGACCATAAGAGGTTACACTCTACAGGAGAGAGAGGACCCACTGACCATAAGAGCTTACACTCTACAGGAGAGAGAGGACCCACTGACCATAAGAGCTTACAATCTACAGGAGAGAGAGGACCACACTGACCATAAGAGCTTACACTCTACAGAAGAGAGAGAGGACCCCGCTGACCATAAGAGCTTACACTCTACAGGAGAGAGAGGACCCCACTGACCAAAAGAGCTTACACTCTACAGAAGAGAGAGAGGACCCCGCTGACCATAAGAGCTTACACTCTACAGGAGAGAGAGAGGACCCCACTGACCATAAGAGCTTACACTCTACAGGAGAGAGAGAGGACCCCGCTGACCATAAGAGCTTACACTCTACAGGAGAGAGAGGATCCCACTGACCATAAGAGGTTACACTCTACAGGAGAGAGAGAGGACCCCACTGACCATAAGAGCTTACACTCTACATGAGAGAGAGGACCCCACTGACCATAAGAGCTTACACTCTACAGGAGAGAGAAGACCCCACTGACCATAAGAGCTTACACTCTACAGAAGAGAGAGGACCCCACTGATCATAAGAGCTTACACTCTACAGGAGAGAGAGGACCCCACTGACCATAAGAGCTTACACTCTACAGGAGAGAGAAGACCCCACTGACGATAAGAGCTTACACTCTACAGGAGAGAGAGGACCCCACTGACTATAAGAGCTTACACTCTACAGGAGAGAGAAGACCCCACTGACCATAAGAGCTTACACTCTACAGGAGAGAGAGGACCCCACTGACCATAAGAGCTTACACTCTACAGGAGAGAGAGAGGACCCCACTGACCATAAGAGCTTACACTCTACAGGAGAGAGAAGACCCCACTGACCATAAGAGCTTACACTCTACAGGAGAGAGAGGACCCCACTGACCATAAGAGCTTACACTCTACAGGAGAGAGAGGACCCCACTGACCATAAGAGCTTACACTCTACAGAAGACAGAGGACCCCACTGACCATAAGAGCTTACACTCTACAGGAGAGAGAAGACCCCACTGACCATAAGAGCTTACACTCTACAGGAGAGAGAAGACCCCACTGACCATAAAAGCTTACACTCTACAGGAGAGAGAGGACCCCACTGACCATAAGAGCTTACAATCTACAGAAGAGAGAGGTCCCCACTGATCATAAGAGCTAACACTCTACAGGAGAGAGAGGACCCCACTGACCATAAGAACTTACACTCTACAGGAGAGAGAGGACCCCACTGATCATAAGAGCTTACACTCTACAGGAGATAGAGGACCCCACTGATCATAAGAGCTTACACTCTACAGGAGAGAGAAGACCCCGCTGACCATAAGAGCTTACACTCTACAGGAGAGAGAAGACCCCACTGACCATAAGAGCTTACATTCTACAGGAGAGAGAAGACCCCACTGACCATAAGAGCTTACACTCTACAGGAGAGAGAGGACCCACTGACCATAAGAGCTTACACTCTACAGGAGAGAGAGGACCCCACTGACCATAAGAGCTTACACTCTACAGGAGAGAGAAGACCCCACTGACCATAAGAGCTTACACTCTACAGGAGAGAGAGGACCTCACTGACCATAAGAGCTTACACTCTACAGGAGAGAGAGGACCCCACTGACCATAAGAACTTACACTCTACAGGAGAGAGAGGACCCCACTGATCATAAGAGCTTACACTCTACAGGAGAGAGAAGACCCCGCTGACCATAAGAGCTTACACTCTACAGGAGAGAGAAGACCCCACTGACCATAAGAGCTTACATTCTACAGGAGAGAGAAGACCCCACTGACCATAAGAGCTTACACTCTACAGGAGAGAGAGGACCCACTGACCATAAGAGCTTACACTCTACAGGAGAGAGAGGACCCCACTGACCATAAGAGCTTACACTCTACAGGAGAGAGAGGACCCACTGACCATAAGAGCTTACACTCTACAGAAGAGAGAGAGGACCCCGCTGACCATAAGAGCTTACACTCTACATGAGAGAGAGGACCCCACTGACAATAAGAGCTTACACTCTACATGAGAGAGAGGACCCCACTGACCATAAGAGCTTACACTCTACAGGAGAGAGAGGACTCCACTGACCATAATAGCTTACACTCTACAGGAGAGAGAAGACCCCACTGACCATAAGAGCTTACACTCTACAGAAGAGAGAAGACCCCACTGACCATAAGAGCTTACACTCTACAGGAGAGAGGACCCCACTGACCATAAGAGCTTACACTCTACAGAAGAGAGAGGACCCCACTGATCATAAGAGCTTACACTCTACAGGAGAGAGAGGACCCCGCTGACCATATGAGCTTACACTCTACAGGAGAGAGAGAGGACCCCACTGACCATAAGAGCTTACACTCTACAGGAGAGAGAAGACCCCACTGACCATAAGAGCTTACACTCTACAGGAGAAAGAGGACCCCACTGACCATAAGAGCTTACACTCTACAGGAGAGAGAGGACCCACTGACCAAAAGAGCTTACACTCTACAGAAGAGAGAGGACCACACTGACCATAAGAGCTTCCACTCTACAGGAGAGAGAGGACCACACTGACCATAAGAGCTTACACTCTACAGAAGAGAGAGAGGACCCCACTGACCATAAGAGCTTACACTCTACATGAGAGAGAGGACCCCGCTGACCATAAGAGCTTACACTCTACAGGAGAGAGAGGACCCCACTGACCATAAGAGCTTACACTCTACAGGAGAGAGAGAGGACCCCACTGACCATAAGAGCTTACACTCTACAGGAGAGAGAAGACCCCACTGACCATAAGAGCTTACACTCTACAGAAGAGAGAGGACCCCACTGATCATAAGAGCTTACACTCTACAGGAGAGAGAGGACCCCGCTGACCATATGAGCTTACACTCCACAGGAGAGAGAGAGGACCCCACTGACCATAAGAGCTTACACTTTACAGGAGAGAGAAGACCCCACTGACCATAAGAGCTTACACTCTACAGGAGAAAGAGGACCCCACTGACCATAAGAGCTTACACTCTACAGGAGAGAGAGGAGCCACTGACCATAAGAGCTTACACTCTACAGGAGAGAGAGGACCACACTGACCATAAGAGCTTACACTCTACAGAAGAGAGAGAGGACCCCGCTGACCATAAGAGCTTACACTCTACAGGAGAGAGAGGACCCCACTGATCATAAGAGCTTACACTCTACAGGAGAGAGAGGACCCCACTGACCATAAGAGCTTACACTCTACAGGAGAGAGAAGACCCCACTGACCATAAGAGCTTACACTCTACAGGAGAGAGAGAGGACCCCACTGACCATAAGAGCTTACACTCTACAGGAGAGAGAAGACCCCACTGACCATAAGAGCTTACACTCTACAGGAGAGAGAGGACCCCACTGACCATAAGAGCTTACACTCTACAGGAGAGAGAAGACCCCACTGACCATAAGAGCTTACACTCTACAGGAGAGAGAGAGGACCCCGCTGACCATAAGAGCTTACACTCTACAGAAGAGAGAGAGAGGACCCCACTGACCGTAAGAGCTTACACTCTACAGGAGAGTGAGGACCTCACTGACCATAAAAGCTTACACTCTACAGGAGAGAGAGGACCCCACTGACCATAAGAGCTTACACTCTACAGAAGAGAGAGGACCCCACTGACCATAAGAGCTTACACTCTACAGAAGAGAGAGGACCCCACTGATCATAAGAGCTTACACTCTACAGGAGAGAGAGGACCCCACTTACCATAAGAGCTTACACTCTACAGGAGAGAGAGGACCCTGCTGACCATAAGAGCTGACACTCTACAGGAGAGAGAGGACCCCACTGACCGTAAGAGCTTACACTCTACAGGAGAGTGAGGGCCTCACTGACCATAAAAGCTTACACTCTACAGGAGAGAGAGGACCCTGCTGACCATAAGAGCTTACACTCTACAGAAGAGAGAGGACCCCACTGATCATAAGAGCTTACACTCTACAGGAGAGAGGACCCCACTGACCATAAGAGCTTACACTCTACAGGAGAGTGAGGGCCTCACTGACCATAAAAGCTTACACTCTACAGGAGAGAGAGGACCCTGCTGACCATAAAAGCTTACACTCTACAGGAGAGAGAGGACCCCACTGACCATAAGAGCTTACACTCTACAGGAGAGAGGACCCCACTGACCATAAGAGCTTACACTCTACAGGAGAGAGAGAGGACCCCACTGACCATAAGAGCTTACACTCTACAGGAGAGAGAGGACCCCACTGACCATAAGAGCTTACATTCTACAGGAGAGAGAGGACCCCACTGACCATAAGAGCTTACACTCTACAGGAGAGAGAGGACCCCACTGACCATAAGAGCTTACACTCTACAGGAGAGAGAGAGGACCCCACTGACCATAAGAGCTTACACTCTACAGGAGCGAGAGGAACCCACTGACCATAAGAGCTTACACTCTACAGGAGAGAGAGAGGACCCCGCTGACCATAAGAGCTTACACTCTACAGGAGAGAGAGAGAGGACCCCACTGACCGTAAGAGCTTACACTCTACAGGAGAGTGAGGACCTCACTGACCATAAGAGCTTACACTCTACAGGAGAGAGAGGACTCCACTGACCATAAGAGCTTACACTCTACAGGAGAGAGAGAGAGGACCCCACTGACCATAAGAGCTTACACTCTACAGGAGAGAGAGAGGATCCCACTGATCATAAGACCTTACACTCTACAGGAGAGAGAGGACCCCGCTGACCATAAGATCTTACACTCTACAGGAGAGAGAGGACCCCACTGACCATAAGATCTTACACTCTACAGGAGAGTGAGGACCTCACTGACCATAAGAGCTTACACTCTACAGGAGAGAGAGGACTCCACTGACCATAAGAGCTTACACTCTACAGGAGAGAGAGAGAGGACCCCACTGACCATAAGAGCTTACACTCTACAGGAGAGAGAGAGGATCCCACTGATCATAAGACCTTACACTCTACAGGAGAGAGAGGACCCCGCTGACCATAAGAGCTTACACTCTACAGGAGAGAGAGAGGACCCCACTGAGAAATAAGAGCTTACACTCTACGGGAGAGAGAAGACCCCACTGACCATAAGAGCTTACACTCTACAGGAGAGAGAAGACCCCACTGACCATAAGAGCTTACACTCTACAGAAGAGAGAGGACCCCACTGACCATAAGAGCTTACACTCTACAGGAGAGAGAATACCCCACTGACCATATGAGCTTACACTCTACAGGAGAGAGAGAGGACCCCACTGACCATAAGAGCTTACACTCTACAGGAGAGAGAAGACCCCACTGACCATAAGAGCTTACACTCTACAGAAGAGGGAGGACCCCACTGATCATAAGAGCTTACACTCTACAGGAGAGAGAGGACCCCACTGACCATAAGAGCTTACACTCTACAGAAGAGGGAGGACCCCACTGACCATATGAGCTTACACTCTACAGGAGAGAGAGACGACCCCACTGACCATAAGAGTTTACACTCTACAGGAGAGAGAAGACCCCACTGACCATAAGAGCTTACACTCTACAGAAGAGGGAGGACCCCACTGACCATAAGAGATTACACTCTACAGGAGAGAGAGACGACCCCACTGACCATAAGAGTTTACACTCTACAGGAGAGAGAAGACCCCACTGACCATAAGAGCTTACACTCTACAGAAGAGGGAGGACCCCACTGACCATAAGAGATTACACTCTACAGGAGAGAGAGACGACCCCACTGACCATAAGAGCTTACACTCTACAGAAGAGGGAGGACCCCACTGACCATAAGAGATTACACTCTACAGGAGAGAGAGACGACCCCACTGATCATAAGAGCTTACACTCTACAGGAGAGAGAGGACCCACTGACCATAAGAGATTACACCCTACAGGAGAGAGAGGACCCCACTGACCAAAAGAGCTTACACTCTACAGAAGAGAGAGAGGACCACGCTGACCATAAGAGCTTACACTCTAGAGGAGAGAGAGGACCCCACTGACCAAAAGAGCTTACACTCTACAGGAGAGAGAGGACCCCACTGACCATAAGAGCTTACACTCTACAGGAGAGAGAGGACCCCACTGACCATAAGAGCTTACACTCTACAGGAGAGAGAGGACCCACTGACCATAAGAGCTTACAATCTACAGGAGAGAGAGGACCACACTGACCATAAGAGCTTACACTCTACAGAAGAGAGAGAGGACCCCGCTGACCATAAGAGCTTACACTCTACAGGAGAGAGAGAGGACCCCACTAACCATAAGAGCATACACTCTACAGGAGAGAGAGGACCCCACTGACCATAAGAGGTTACACTCTACAGGAGAGAGAGAGGACCCCACTGACCATAAGAGCTTACACTCTACATGAGAGAGAGGACCCCACTGACCATAAGAGCTTACACTCTACAGGAGAGAGAGGACCCCACTGACCATAAGAGCTTACACTCTACAGGAGAGAGAAGACCCCACTGACCATAAGAGCTTACACTCTACAGGAAAGAGAAGACCCCACTGACCATAAGAGCTTACACTCTACAGAAGAGAGAGGACCCCACTGATCATAAGAGCTTACACTCTACAGGAGAGAGAGGACCCCGCTGACCATATGAGCTTACACTCTACAGGAGAGAGAGAGGACCCCACTGACCATAAGAGCTTACACTCTACAGGAGAGAGAAGACCCCACTGACCATAAGAGCTTACACTCTACATGAGAGAGAGGACCCCGCTGACCATAAGAGCTTACACTCTACAGGAGAGAGAGGACCCCACTGACCATAAGAGCTTACACTCTACAGGAGAGAGAGAGGACCCCACTGACCATAAGAGCTTACACTCTACAGGAGAGAGAAGACCCCACTGACCATAAGAGCTTACACTCTACAGAAGAGAGAGGACCCCACTGATCATAAGAGCTTACACTCTACAGGAGAGAGAGGACCCCGCTGACCATATGAGCTTACACTCTACAGGAGAGAGAGAGGACCCCACTGACCATAAGAGCTTACACTCTACAGGAGAAAGAGGAGCCACTGACTATAAGAGCTTACACTCTACAGGAGAGAGAGGACCACACTGACCATAAGAGCTTACACTCTACAGGAGAGAGAAGACCCCGCTGACCATAAGAGCTTACACTCTACAGGAGAGAGAAGACCCCACTGACCATAAGAGCTTACACTCTACAGGAGAGAGAGGACCCCACTGACCATAAGAGCTTACACTCTACAGGAGAGAGAAGACCCCACTGACCATAAGAGCTTACACTCTACAGAAGAGAGAGAGGACCCCACTGACCATAAGAGCTTACACTCTACAGGAGAGAGAGGACCCCACTGACCATAAGAGCTTACACTCTACAGGAGAGAGAGAGGACCCCACTGACCATAAGAGCTTACACTCTACAGGAGAGAGAAGACCCCACTGACCATAAGAGCTTACACTCTACAGGAGAGAGAGGACCCCACTGACCATAAGAGCTTACACTCTACAGGAGAGAGAGAGGACCCCACTGACCATAAGAGCTTACACTCTACAGGAGAGAGAGGACCCCACTGACCATAAGAGCTTACACTCTACAGGAGAGAGAGAGGACCCCACTGACCATAAGAGCTTACACTCTACAGGAGAGAGAAGACCCCACTGACCATAAGAGCTTACACTCTACAGGAGAGAGAGGACCCCACTGACCATAAGAGCTTACACTCTACAGGAGAGAGAGAGGACCCCGCTGACCATAAGAGCTTACACTCTACAGAAGAGAGAGAGAGGACCCCACTGACCGTAAGAGCTTACACTCTACAGGAGAGTGAGGACCTCACTGACCATAAAAGCTTACACTCTACAGGAGAGAGAGGACCCTGCTGACCATAAGAGCTTACACTCTACAGAAGAGAGAGGACCCCACTGATCATAAGAGCTTACACTCTACAGGAGAGAGAGGACCCCACTGACCATAAGAGCTTACACTCTACAGGAGAGAGGACCCCACTGACCATAAGAGCTTACACTCTACAGGAGAGAGAGAGGACCCCACTGACCATAAGAGCTTACACTCTACAGGAGAGAGAGGACCCCACTGACCATAAGAGCTTACACTCTACAGGAGAGAGAGGACCCCACTGACCATAAGAGCTTACACTCTACAGGAGAGAGAGGACCCCACTGACCATAAGAGCTTACACTCTACAGGAGAGAGAGAGGACCCCACTGACCATAAGAGCTTACACTCTACAGGAGCGAGAGGAACCCACTGACCATAAGAGCTTACACTCTACAGGAGAGAGAGAGAGGACCCCACTGACCGTAAGAGCTTACACTCTACAGGAGAGTGAGGACCTCACTGACCATAAGAGCTTACACTCTACAGGAGAGAGAGGACTCCACTGACCATAAGAGCTTACACTCTACAGGAGAGAGAGAGAGGACCCCACTGACCATAAGAGCTTACACTCTACAGGAGAGAGAGAGGATCCCACTGATCATAAGACCTTACACTCTACAGGAGAGAGAGGACCCCACTGACCATAAGAGCTTACACTCTACAGGAGAGAGAGAGAGGACCCCACTGACCATAAGAGCTTACACTCTACAGGAGAGAGAGAGGACCCCACTGAGAAATAAGAGCTTACACTCTACGGGAGAGAGAAGACCCCACTGACCATATGAGCTTACACTCTACAGGAGAGAGAGAGGACCCCACTGACCATAAGAGCTTACACTCTACAGGAGAGAGAAGACCCCACTGACCATAAGAGCTTACACTCTACAGAAGAGAGAGGACCCCACTGACCATAAGAGCTTACACTCTACAGGAGAGAGAAGACCCCACTGACCATATGAGCTTACACTCTACAGGAGAGAGAGAGGACCCCACTGACCATAAGAGCTTACACTCTACAGGAGAGAGAAGACCCCACTGACCATAAGAGCTTACACTCTACAGAAGAGGGAGGACCCCACTGATCATAAGAGCTTACACTCTACAGGAGAGAGAGACGACCCCACTGACCATAAGAGTTTACACTCTACAGGAGAGAGAAGACCCCACTGACCATAAGAGCTTACACTCTACAGGAGAAAGAGGACCCCACTGACCATAAGAGCTTACACTCTACAGGAGAGAGAGGACCCACTGACCATAAGAGATTACACCCTACAGGAGAGAGAGGACCCCACTGACCAAAAGAGCTTACACTCTACAGAAGAGAGAGAGGACCACGCTGACCATAAGAGCTTACACTCTACAGGAGAGAGAGGACCCCACTGACCAAAAGAGCTTACACTCTACAGAAGAGAGAGAGGACCCCGCTGACCATAAGAGCTTACACTCTACAGGAGAGAGAGAGGACCCCACTGACCATAAGAGCTTACACTCTACAGGAGAGAGAAGACCCCACTGACCATAAGAGCTTACACTCTACAGAAGAGGGAGGACCCCACTGATCATAAGAGCTTACACTCTACAGGAGAGAGAGACGACCCCACTGACCATAAGAGTTTACACTCTACAGGAGAGAGAAGACCCCACTGACCATAAGAGCTTACACTCTACAGGAGAAAGAGGACCCCACTGACCATAAGAGCTTACACTCTACAGGAGAGAGAGGACCCACTGACCATAAGAGATTACACCCTACAGGAGAGAGAGGACCCCACTGACCAAAAGAGCTTACACTCTACAGAAGAGAGAGAGGACCACGCTGACCATAAGAGCTTACACTCTACAGGAGAGAGAGGACCCCACTGACCAAAAGAGCTTACACTCTACAGAAGAGAGAGAGGACCCCGCTGACCATAAGAGCTTACACTCTACAGGAGAGAGAGAGGACCCCACTGACCATAAGAGCTTACACTCTACAGGAGAGAGAGGACCCCACTGACCATAAGAGGTTACACTCTACAGGAGAGAGAGGACCCACTGACCATAAGAGCTTACACTCTACAGGAGAGAGAGGACCCCACTGACCATAAGAGGTTACACTCTACAGGAGAGAGAGGACCCACTGACCATAAGAGCTTACACTCTACAGGAGAGAGAGGACCCCACTGACCATAAGAGCTTACACTCTACAGGAGAGAGAGGACCCACTGACCATAAGAGCTTACACTCTACAGGAGAGAGAGGACCCCACTGACCATAAGAGCTTACACTCTACAGGAGAGAGAGGACCCACTGACCATAAGAGCTTACAATCTACAGGAGAGAGAGGACCACACTGACCATAAGAGCTTACACTCTACAGAAGAGAGAGAGGACCCCGCTGACCATAAGAGCTTACACTCTACAGGAGAGAGAGAGGACCCCACTGACCATAAGAGCATACACTCTACAGGAGAGAGAGGACCCCACTGACCATAAGAGGTTACACTCTACAGGAGAGAGAGAGGACCCCACTGACCATAAGAGCTTACACTCTACATGAGAGAGAGGACCCCACTGACCATAAGAGCTTACACTCTACATGAGAGAGAGGACCCCACTGACCATAAGAGCTTACACTCTACAGGAGAGAGAAGACCCCACTGACCATAAGAGCTTACACTCTACAGGAAAGAGAAGACCCCAATGACCATAAGAGCTTACACTCTACAGAAGAGAGAGGACCCCACTGATCATAAGAGCTTACACTCTACAGGAGAGAGAGGACCCCGCTGACCATATGAGCTTACACTCTACAGGAGAGAGAGAGGACCCCACTGACCATAAGAGCTTACACTCTACAGGAGAGAGAAGACCCCACTGACCATAAGAGCTTACACTCTACAGGAGAAAGAGGACCCCACTGACCATAAGAGCTTACACTCTACATGAGAGAGAGGACCCCGCTGACCATAAGAGCTTACACTCTACAGGAGAGAGAGGACCCCACTGACCATAAGAGCTTACACTCTACAGGAGAGAGAGAGGACCCCACTGACCATAAGAGCTTACACTCTACAGGAGAGAGAGGACCCCACTGACCATAAGAGCTTACACTCTACAGGAGAGAGAAGACCCCACTGACCATAAGAGCTTACACTCTACAGAAGAGAGAGGACCCCACTGATCATAAGAGCTTACACTCTACAGGAGAGAGAGGACCCCGCTGACCATATGTGCTTACACTCTACAGGAGAGAGAGAGGACCCCACTGACCATAAGAGCTTACACTCTACAGGAGAGAGAAGACCCCACTGACCATAAGAGCTTACACTCTACAGGAGAAAGAGGACCCCACTGAACATAAGAGCTTACACTCTACAGGAGAGAGAGGAGCCACTGACTATAAGAGCTTACACTCTACAGGAGAGAGAGGACCACACTGACCATAAGAGCTTACACTCTACAGGAGAGAGAAGACCCCGCTGACCATAAGAGCTTACACTCTACAGGAGAGAGAAGACCCCACTGACCATAAGAGCTTACACTCTACAGGAGAGAGAGGACCCCACTGACCATAAGAGCTTACACTCTACAGAAGAGAGAGAGGACCCCGTTGACCATAAGAGCTTACACTATACAGGAGAGAGAGGACCCCACTGATCATAAGAGCTTACACTCTACAGGAGAGAGAGGACCCCACTGACCATAAGAGCTTACACTCTACATGAGAGAGAGGACCCCGCTGACAATAAGATCTTACACTCTACAGGAGAGAGAGAGGACCCCACTGACCATAAGAGCTTACACTCTACAGGAGAGAGAAGACCCCACTGACCATAAGAGCTTACACTCTACAGGAGAGAGAAGACCCCACTGACCATAAGAGCTTACACTCTACAGGAGATAGAGGACCCCACTGACCATAAGAGCTTACACTCTACAGGAGAGAGAGAGGACCCCACTGACCATAAGAGCTTACACTCTACAGGAGAGAGAGGAACCCACTGACCATAAGAGCTTACACTCTACAGGAGAGAGAAGACCCCACTGACGATAAGAGCTTACACTCTACAGGAGAGAGAGAGGACCCCACTGACTATAAGAGCTTTCACTCTACAGGAGAGAGAAGACCCCACTGACCATAAGAGCTTACACTCTACAGGAGAGAGAGGACCCCACTGACCATAAGAGCTTACACTCTACAGGAGAGAGAGAGGACCCCACTGATCATAAGAGTTTACACTCTACAGGAGAGAGAAGACCCCACTGACCATAAGAGCTTACACTCTACAGGAGAGAGAGGACCCCACTGACCATAAGAGCTTACACTCTACAGGAGAGAGAGGACCCCACTGACCATAAGAGCTTACACTCTACAGAAGACAGAGGACCCCACTGACCATAAGAGCTTACACTCTACAGGAGAGAGAAGACCCCACTGACCATAAGAGCTTACACTCTACAGGAGAGAGAAGACCCCACTGACCATAAAAGCTTACACTCTACAGGAGAGAGAGGACCCCACTGACCATAAGAGCTTACAATCTACAGAAGAGAGAGGACCCCACTGATCATAAGAGCTAACACTCTACAGGAGAGAGAGGACCCCACTGACCATAAGAGCTTACACTCTACAGGAGAGAGAGGACCCCACTGACCATAAGAACTTACACTCTACAGGAGAGAGAGGACCCCACTGATCATAAGAGCTTACACTCTACAGGAGATAGAGGACCCCACTGATCATAAGAGCTTACACTCTACAGGAGAGAGAAGACCCCACTGACCATAAGAGCTTACACTCTACAGGAGAGAGAAGACCCCACTGACCATAAGAGCTTACATTCTACAGGAGAGAGAAGACCCCACTGACCATAAGAGCTTACACTCTACAGGAGAGAGAGGACCCCGCTGACCATAAGAGCTTACACTCTACAGGAGAGAGAGGACCCACTGACCATAAGAGCTTACACTCTACAGGAGAGAGAGGACCCCACTGACCATAAGAGCTTACACTCTACAGGAGAGAGAGGACCCCGCTGACCATAAGAGCTTACACTCTACAGGAGAGAGAGGACCCACTGACCATAAGAGCTTACACTCTACAGGAAAGAGAAGACCCCACTGACCATAAGAGCTTACACTCTACAGGAGAGAGAGGACCCCACTGACAATAAGAGCTTACACTCTACATGAGAGAGAGGACCCCACTGACCATAAGAGCTTACACTCTACAGGAGAGAGAGGACCCCACTGACCATAATAGCTTACACTCTACAGGAGAGAGAAGACCCCACTGACCATAAGAGCTTACACTCTACAGGAAAGAGAAGACCCCACTGACCATAAGAGCTTACACTCTACAGGAGAGAGAGGACCCCACTGATCATAAGAGCTTACACTCTACAGGAGAGAGAGGACCCCGCTGACCATATGAGCTTACACTCTACAGGAGAGAGAGGACTCCACTGACCATAAGAGCTTACACTCTACAGGAGAGAGAAGACTCCACTGACCATAAGAGCTTACACTCTACAGGAGAAAGAGGACCCCACTGACCATAAGAGCTTACACTCTACAGAAGAGAGAGGACCCACTGACCAAAAGAGCTTACACTCTACAGAAGAGAGAGGACCACACTGACCATAAGAGCTTCCACTCTACAGGAGAGAGAGGACCACACTGACCATAAGAGCTTACACTCTACAGAAGAGAGAGAGGACCCCACTGACCATAAGAGCTTACACTCTACATGAGAGAGAGGACCCCGCTGACTATAAGAGCTTACACTCTACAGGAGAGAGAGGACCCCACTGACCATAAGAGCTTACACTCTACAGGAGAGAGAGAGGACCCCACTGACCATAAGAGCTTACACTCTACAGGAGAGAGAAGACCCCACTGACCATAAGAGCTTACACTCTACAGAAGAGAGAGGACCCCACTGATCATAAGAGCTTACACTCTGCAGGAGAGAGAGGACCCCGCTGACCATAAGAGCTTACACTTTACAGGAGAGAGAAGACCCCACTGACCATAAGAGCTTACACTCTACAGGAGAAAGAGGACCCCACTGACCATAAGAGCTTACACTCTACAGGAGAGAGAGGATCCACTGACCATAAGAGCTTACACTCTACAGGAGAGAGAGGACCACACTGACCATAAGAGCTTACACTCTACAGAAGAGAGAGAGGACCCCGCTGACCATAAGAGCTTACACTCTACAGGAGAGAGAGGACCCCACTGATCATAAGAGCTTACACTCTACAGGAGAGAGAGGACCCCACTGATCATAAGAGCTTACACTCTACAGGAGGGAGAGGACCCCACTGACAATAAGAGCTTACACTCTACAGGAGAGAGAGGACCCCACTGACAATAAGATCTTACACTCTACAGGAGAGAGAGGACCCCACTGACCATAAGAGCTTACACTCTACAGGAGAGAGAGGACCACACTGACCATAAGAGCATACACTCTACAGAAGAGAGAGAGGACCCCGCTGACCATAAGAGCTTACACTCTACATGAGAGAGAGGACCCCACTGACAATAAGAGCTTACACTCTACATGAGAGAGAGGACCCCACTGACCATAAGAGCTTACACTCTACAGGAGAGAGAGGACCCCACTGACCATAATAGCTTACACTCTACAGGAGAGAGAAGACCCCACTGACCATAAGAGCTTACACTCTACAGGAAAGAGAAGACCCCACTGACCATAAGAGCTTACACTCTACAGAAGAGAGAGGACCCCACTGATCATAAGAGCTTACACTCTACAGGAGAGAGAGGACCCCGCTGACCATATGAGCTTACACTCTACAGGAGAGAGAGGACTCCACTGACCATAAGAGCTTACACTCTACAGAAGAGAGAGGACCCCACTGATCATAAGAGCTTACACTCTACAGGAGAAAGAGGACCCCACTGACCATAAGAGCTTACACTCTACAGAAGAGAGAGGACCCACTGACCAAAAGAGCTTACACTCTACAGAAGAGAGAGGACCACACTGACCATAAGAGCTTCCACTCTACAGGAGAGAGAGGACCACACTGACCATAAGAGCTTACACTCTACAGAAGAGAGAGAGGACTCCACTGACCATAAGAGCTTACACTCTACAGAAGAGAGAGGACCCCACTGATCATAAGAGCTTACACTCTACATGAGAGAGAGGACCCCGCTGACTATAAGAGCTTACACTCTACAGGAGAGAGAGGACCCCACTGACCATAAGAGCTTACACTCTACAGGAGAGAGAGAGGACCCCACTGACCATAAGAGCTTACACTCTACATGAGAGAGAGGACCCCGCTGACTATAAGAGCTTACACTCTACAGGAGAGAGAGGACCCCACTGACCATAAGAGCTTACACTCTACAGGAGAGAGAGAGGACCCCACTGACCATAAGAGCTTACACTCTACAGGAGAGAGAAGACCCCACTGACCATAAGAGCTTACACTCTACAGAAGAGAGAGGACCCCACTGATCATAAGAGCTTACACTCTACAGGAGAGAGAGGACCCCGCTGACCATATGAGCTTACACTCCACAGGAGAGAGAGAGGACCCCACTGACCATAAGAGCTTACACTTTACAGGAGAGAGAAGACCCCACTGACCATAAGAGCTTACACTCTACAGGAGAAAGAGGACCCCACTGACCATAAGAGCTTACACTCTACAGGAGAGAGAGGATCCACTGACCATAAGAGCTTACACTCTACAGGAGAGAGAGGACCACACTGACCATAAGAGCTTACACTCTACAGAAGAGAGAGAGGACCCCGCTGACCATAAGAGCTTACACTCTACAGGAGAGAGAGGACCCCACTGACCATAAGAGCTTACACTCTACAGAAGAGAGAGAGGACCCCGCTGACCATAAGAGCTTACACTCTACAGGAGAGAGAGGACCCCACTGACCATAAGAGCTTACACTCTACAGGAGGGAGAGGACCCCACTGACAATAAGAGCTTACACTCTACAGGAGAGAGAGGACCCCACTGACAATAAGAGCTTACACTCTACAGGAGAGAGAGGACCCCACTGACCATAAGAGCTTACACTCTACAGGAGAGAGAAGACCCCACTGACCATAAGAGCTTACACTCTACAGGAGAGAGAGAGGACCCCACTGACCATAAGAGCTTACACTCTACAGGAGAGAGAAGACCCCACTGACCATAAGAGCTTACACTCTACAGGAGAGAGAGGACCCCACTGACCATAAGAGCTTACACTCTACAGGAGAGAGAGAGGACCCCACTGACCATAAGAGCTTACACTCTACAGGAGAGAGAAGACCCCACTGACCATAAGAGCTTACACTCTACAGGAGAGAGAGAGGACCCCACTGACCATAAGAGCTTACACTCTACAGGAGAGAGAGGACCCCGCTGACCATAAGAGCTTACACTCTACAGGAGAGAGGGGACCCCACTGACCATAAGAGCTTACACTCTACAGGAGAGAGAGGACCCCACTGACCATAAGAGCTTACACTCTACAGGAGAGAGAGAGGACCCCACTGACTATAAGAGCTTACACTCTACAGGAGAGAGAAGACCCCACTGACCATAAGAGCTTACACTCTACAGGAGAGAGAGGACCCCACTGACCATAAGAGCTTACACTCTACAGGAGAGAGAGAGGACCCCGCAGACCATAAGAGCTTACACTCTACAGGAGAGAGAGGACCCCACTGACCATAAGAGCTTACACTCTACAGGAGAGAGAAGACCCCACTGACCATAAGAGCTTACACTCTACAGGAGAGAGAGGACCCCACTGACCATAAGAGCTTACACTCTACAGGAGAGAGAGGACCCCACTGACCATAAGAGCTTACACTCTACAGGAGAGAGAAGACCCCACTGACCATAAGAGCTTACACTCTACAGGAGAGAGAAGACCCCACTGACCATAAGAGCTTACACTCTACAGGAGAGAGAGGACCCCACTGACCATAAGAGCTTACAATCTACAGAAGAGAGAGGACCCCACTGATCATAAGAGCTTACACTCTACAGGAGAGAGAGGACCCCACTGACCATAAGAGCTTACACTCTACAGGAGAGAGAGGACCCCACTGACCATAAGAACTTACACTCTACAGGAGAGAGAGGACCCCACTGATCATAAGAGCTTACACTCTACAGGAGATAGAGGACCCCACTGATCATAAGAGCTTACACTCTACAGGAGAGAGAAGACCCCACTGACCATAAGAGCTTACACTCTACAGGAGAGAGAAGACCCCACTGACCATAAGAGCTTACATTCTACAGGAGAGAGAAGACCCCACTGACCATAAGAGCTTACACTCTACAGGAGAGAGAGGACCCCGCTGACCATAAGAGCTTACACTCTACAGGAGAGAGAGGACCCCACTGACCATAAGAGCTTACACTCTACAGGAGAGAGAGGACTCCACTGACCATAAGAGCTTACACTCTACAGGAGAGAGAGGACCCCACTGATCATAAGAGCTTACACTCTACAGGAGAGAGAAGACCCCACTGACCATAAGAGCTTACACTCTACAGGAGAGAGAGGACCCCACTGACCATAAGAGCTTACACTCTACAGGAGAGAGAAGACCCCACTGACCATAAGAGCTTACACTCTACAGGAGAGAGAAGACCCCACTGACCATAAGAGCTTACACTCTACAGGAGAGAGAGGACCCCGCTGACCATAAGAGCTTACACTCTACAGGAGAGAGAGGACCTCACTGACCATAAGAGCTTACACTCTACAGGAGAGAGAGGACTCCACTGACCATAAGAGCTTACACTCTACAGGAGAGAGAGGACCCCGCTGACCATAAGAGCTTACACTCTACAGGAGAGAGAGAGGACCCCACTGATCATAAGAGCTTACACTCTACAGGAGAGAGAAGACCCCACTGACCATAAGAGCTTACACTCTACAGAAGAGAGAGAGGACCCCGCTGACCACAAGAGCTTACACTCTACAGGAGAGAGAAGACCCCACTGACCATATGAGCTTACACTCTACAGGAGAGAGAGAGGACCCCACTGACCATAAGAGCTTACACTCTACAGGAGAGAGAAGACCCCACTGACCATAAGAGCTTACACTCTACAGAAGAGAGAGAGGACCCCACTGATCATAAGAGCTTACACTCTACAGGAGAGAGAAGACCCCACTGACCATAAGAGCTTACACTCTACAGGAGAGAGAAGACCCCACTGACCATAAGAGCTTACACTCTACAGAAGAGAGAGGACCCAGCTGACCATATGAGCTTACACTCTACAGGAGAGAGAGAGGACCCCACTGACCATAAGAGCTTACACGCTACAGGAGAGAGAAGACCCCACTGACCATAAGAGCTTACACTCTACAGGAGAGAGAAGACCCCACTGACCATAAGAGCTTACACTCTACAGAAGAGAGAGAGGACCCCGCTGACCATATGAGCTTACACTCTACAGGAGAGAGAGAGGACCCCACTGACCATAAGAGCTTACACGCTACAGGAGAGAGAGGACCCCACTGACCATAAGAGCTTACACTCTACAGGAGAGAGAGAGGACCCCACTGACCATAAGAACTTACACTCTACAGGAGAGAGAGGACCCACTGACCATAAGAGCTTACACTCTACAGGAGAGAGAAGACCCCACTGACCATAAGAGCTTACACTCTACAGGAGAGAGAGGACCCCACTGATCATAAGAGCTTACACTCTACAGGAGGGAGAGGACCCCGCTGACCATAAGAGCTTACACTCTACAGGAGAGAGAGAGGACCCCACTGATCAAAAGAGCTTACACTCTACAGGAGAGAGAAGACCCCACTGACCATAAGAGCTTACACTCTACAGGAGAGAGAGGACCCCACTGATCATAAGAGCTTACACTCTACAGGAGAGAGAGGACCCCACTGATCATAAGAGCTTACACTCTACAGGAGGGAGAGGACCACACTGATCATAAGATCTTACACTCTACAGGAGAGAGAAGACCCCACTGACCATAAGAGCTTACACTCTACAGGAGAGAGAGGACCCCACTGATCATAAGAGCTTACACTCTACAGGAGAGAGAAGACCCCACTGACCATAAGAGCTTACACTCTACAGGAGAGAGAAGACCCCACTGACCATAAGAGCTTACACTCTACAGAAGAGAGAGAGGACCCCGCTGACCATATGAGCTTACACTCTACAGGAGAGAGAGGACCCCACTGACCATAAGAGCTTACACTCTACAGGAGAGAGAGGACCCCACTGACCATAAGATCTTACACTCTACATGAGAGAGAGGACCCCACTGACCATAAGATCTTACACTCTACATGAGAGAGAGAGGACCCCACTGATCATAAGATCTTACACTCTACAGGAGAGAGAGGACCCCACTGATCATAAGAGCTTACACTCTACAGGAGAGAGAGGACCCCACTGACCATAAGAGCTTACACTCAACAGGTGAGAGAGGACCCCACGGACCATAAGAGCTTACACTCTACAGGAGAGAGAGGACCCCACTGACCATTATAGCTTACACTCTACAGGAGAGAGAGGACCCCACTGACCGTAAGAGCTTACACTCTACAGGAGAGAGAGAACCCCACTGACCATAAGAGCTTACACTCTACAGGAGAGAGAGAACCCCACTGACCATAAGAGCTTACACTCTACAGGAGAGAGAGGACCCCACTGATCATAAGAGCTAACACTCTACAGGAGAGAGAGGACCCCACTGACCATAAGAGCTTACACTCTACAGGAGAGAGAGGACCCCACTGACCATAAGAGCTTACACTCTACAGGAGAGAGAGGACCCCACTGACCGTAAGAGCTTACACTCTACAGGAGAGAGAGAGAGGACCCCACTGATCATAACAGCTTACACTCTACAGGAGAGAGGACACCACTGACCATAAGAGCTTACACTCTACAGGAGAGAGAGGACCCCACTGACCATAAGAGCTTACACTCTACAGGAGAGAGAGGACCCACTGATCATAAGAGCTTACACTCTACAGGAGAGAGAGAGGACCCCACTGACCATAAGAGCTTACACTCTACATGAGAGAGAGGACCCCACTGACCATAAGAGCTTACACTCTACAGGAGAGAGTGAGAGGACCCCACTGACCATAAGAGCTTACACTCTACAGGAGAGAGAGAGGACCCCACTGACCATAAGAGCTTACACTCTACATGAGAGAGAGGACCCCACTGACCATAAGAGCTTACACTCTACAGGAGAGAGAGAGAGGACCCCACTGACCATAAGAGCTTACACTCTACATGAGAGAGAGGACCCCACTGACAATAAGAGCTTACACTCTACAGGAGAGAGAAGACCCCACTGACCAAAAGAGCTTACACTCTACAGGAGATAGAGGACCCCACTGACCATAAGAGCTTACACTGTACAGGAGAGAGAGGACCCCACTGACCATAAGAGCTTACACTCTACAGGAGAGAGAGGACCCCACTGACCGTAAGATCTTACACTCTACAGGAGAGAGAGGACCCCACTGATCATAAGAGCTAACACTCTACAGGAGAGAGAGAGGACCCCACTGACCATAAGAGCTTACACTCTACAGGAGGGAGAGGATTCCACTGACCATAAGAGCTTACACTCTACAGGAGAGAGAGGACCCCACTGATCATAAGAGCTTACACTCTACAGGAGGGAGAGGACCCCACTGACCATAAGAGCTTACACTCTACAGGAGAGAGAGGACCCCACTGATCATAAGAGCTTACACTCTACAGGAGAGAGAGGACCCCACTGACCATAAGAGCTTACACTCTACAGGAGGGAGAGGACCCCACTGACCATAAGAGCTTACACTCTACAGGAGAGAGAGGATTCCACTGACCATAAGAGCTTACACTCTACAGGAGAGAGAGGACCCCACTGATCATAAGAGCTTACACTCTACAGGAGGGAGAGGACCCCACTGACCATAAGAGCTTACACTCTACAGGAGAGAGAGGACCCCACTGATCATAAGAGCTTACACTCTACAGGAGAGAGAGGACCCCACTGACCATAAGAGCTTACACTCTACAGGAGAGAGAGGACCCCACTGATCATAAGAGCTTACACTCTACAGGAGAGAGAGGACCCCACTGACCATAAGAGCTTACACTCTACAGGAGAGAGAGGACCCCACTGATCATAAGAGCTTACACTCTACAGGAGAGACAGGACCCCACTGACCATAAGAACTTACACTCTACAGGAGAGAGAAGACCCCACTGACCATAAGAGCTTACACTCTACAGGAGAGAGAGGACCCCACTGATCATAAGAGCTTACACTCTACAGGAGAGACAGGACCCCACTGACCATAAGAACTTACACTCTACAGGAGAGAGAGGACCCCACTGACCATAAGAGCTTACACTCTACAGGAGAGAGAGGACCCCACTGATCATAAGAGCTTACACTCTACAGGAGAGAGAGGACCCCACTGATCATAAGAGCTTACACTCTACAGGAGGGAGAGGACCCCACTGACCATAAGAACTTACACTCTACAGGAGAGAGAAGACCCCACTGACCATAAGAGCTTACACTCTACAGGAGAGAGATGACCCCACTGATCATAAGAGCTTACACTCTACAGGAGAGAGAGGACCCCACTGATCATAATAGCTTACACTCTACAGGAGAGAGAGGACCCCACTGACCATAAGAGCTTACACTCTACAGGAGAGACAGGACCCCACTGACCATAAGAACTTACACTCTACAGGAGAGAGAAGACCCCACTGACCATAAGAGCTTACACTCTACAGGAGAGAGAAGACCCCACTGACCATAAGAGCTTACACTCTACAAGAGAAAGAGGACCCCACTGACTATAAGAGCTTACACTCTACAGGAGAGTGAAGACCCCACTGACCATAAGAGCTTACACTCTACAGGAGAGAGAAGACCCCACTGACCATAAGAGCTTACACTCTACAGGAGAGAGAAGACCTCACTGAGCATAAGAGCTTACACTCTACAGGAGAGAGAGGACCCCACTGACCATAAGAGCTTACACTCTACAGGAGAGAGAGGACCCCACTGACCATAAGAGCTTACACTCTACAGGAGAGAGAGGACCTCACTGACCATAAGAGCTTACACTCTACAGGAGAGAGAGGACCCCACTGACCATAAGAGCTTACACTCTACAGGAGAGAGAGAGGACCCCACTGACCATAAGAGCTGACACTCTACAGGAGAAAGAGGACCCCACTGACCATAAGAGCTTACACTCTACAGAAGAGAGAGGACCCCACTGACCATAAGAGCTTACACTCTACAGGAGAGAGAAGACCCCACTGACCATATGAGCTTACACTCTACAGGAGAGAGAGAGGACCGCACTGACCATAAGAGCTTACACTCTACAGGAGAGAGAAGACCCCACTGACCATAAGAGCTTACACTCTACAGGAGAGAGAAGACCCCACTGACCATAAGAGCTTACACTCTACAGGAGAGAGAGGACCCCACTGATCATAAGAGCTTACACTCTACAGGAGAGAGAGGACCCCACTGACCATAAGAGCTTACACTCTACAGGAGAGAGAGAGGATCCCACTGACCATAAGAGCTTACACTCTACAGGAGAGAGAGGACCCCACTGACCATAAGAGCTTACACTCTACAGGAGAGAGAGGACCCCACTGACCATAAGAGCTTACACTCTACAGGAGAGAGAGAGGACCCCGCTGACCATATGAGCTTACACTCTACAGGAGAGAGAGGACCCCACTGATCATAAGAGCTTACACTCTACAGGAGAGAGAGGACCCCACTGACCATAAGAGCTTACACTCAACAGGTGAGAGAGGACCCCACGGACCATAAGAGCTTACACTCTACAGGAGAGAGAGGACCCCACTGACCATAATAGCTTACACTCTACAGGAGAGAGAGGACCCCACTGACCGTAAGAGCTTACACTCTACAGGAGAGAGAGAACCCCACTGACCATAAGAGCTTACACTCTACAGGAGAGAGAGAACCCCACTGACCATAAGAGCTTACACTCTACAGGAGAGAGAGGACCCCACTGATCATAAGAGCTAACACTCTACAGGAGAGAGAGGACCCCACTGACCATAAGAGCTTACACTCTACAGGAGAGAGAGGACCCCACTGACCGTAAGAGCTTACACTCTACAGGAGAGAGAGAGAGAGGACCCCACTGATCATAACAGCTTACACTCTACAGGAGAGAGGACACCACTGACCATAAGAGCTTACACTCTACAGGAGAGAGAGGACCCCACTGACCATAAGAGCTTACACTCTACAGGAGAGAGAGGACCCACTGATCATAAGAGCTTACACTCTACAGGAGAGAGAGAGGACCCCACTGACCATAAGAGCTTACACTCTACATGAGAGAGAGGACCCCACTGACCATAAGAGCTTACACTCTACAGGAGAGAGTGAGAGGACCCCACTGACCATAAGAGCTTACACTCTACAGGAGAGAGAGAGAGGACCCCACTGACCATAAGAGCTTACACTCTACATGAGAGAGAGGACCCCACTGACAATAAGAGCTTACACTCTACAGGAGAGAGAAGACCCCACTGACCAAAAGAGCTTACACTCTACAGGAGATAGAGGACCCCACTGACCATAAGAGCTTACACTGTACAGGAGAGAGAGGACCCCACTGACCATAAGAGCTTACACTCTACAGGAGAGAGAGGACCCCACTGACCATAAGATCTTACACTCTACAGGAGAGAGAGGACCCCACTGATCATAAGAGCTAACACTCTACAGGAGAGAGAGAGGACCCCACTGACCATAAGAGCTTACACTCTACAGGAGGGAGAGGACCCCACTGACCATAAGAACTTACACTCTACAGGAGAGAGAGGACCCCACTGACCATAAGATCTTACACTCTACAGGAGAGAGAGGACCCCACTGATCATAAGAGATAACACTCTACAGGAGAGAGAGAGGACCCCACTGACCATAAGAGCTTACACTCTACAGGAGAGAGAGGACCCCACTGACCATAAGAGCTTACACTCTACAGGAGAGAGAGGACCCCACTGATCATAAGAGCTTACACTCTACAGGAGAGAGAGGACCCCACTGACCATAAGAGCTTACACTCTACAGGAGAGAGAGGACCCCACTGATCATAAGAGCTTACACTCTACAGGAGAGAGAGGACCCCACTGATCATAAGAGCTTACACTCTACAGGAGAGAGAGGACCCCACTGACCATAAGAGCTTACACTCTACAGGAGAGAGAGGACCCCACTGATCATAAGAGCTTACACTCTACAGGAGAGACAGGACCCCACTGACCATAAGAACTTACACTCTACAGGAGAGAGAAGACCCCACTGACCATAAGAGCTTACACTCTACAGGAGAGAGAGGACCCCACTGATCATAAGAGCTTACACTCTACAGGAGAGACAGGACCCCACTGACCATAAGAACTTACACTCTACAGGAGAGAGAGGACCCCACTGACCATAAGAGCTTACACTCTACAGGAGAGAGAGGACCCCACTGATCATAAGAGCTTACACTCTACAGGAGAGAGAGGACCCCACTGATCATAAGAGCTTACACTCTACAGGAGGGAGAGGACCCCACTGACCATAAGAACTTACACTCTACAGGAGAGAGAAGACCCCACTGACCATAAGAGCTTACACTCTACAGGAGAGACAGGACCCCACTGATCATAAGAGCTTACACTCTACAGGAGAGAGAGGACCCCACTGATCATAATAGCTTACACTCTACAGGAGAGAGAGGACCCCACTGACCATAAGAGCTTACACTCTACAGGAGAGACAGGACCCCACTGACCATAAGAACTTACACTCTACAGGAGAGAGAAGACCCCACTGACCATAAGAGCTTACACTCTACAGGGGAGAGAGAGAGGACCCCACTGACCATAAGAGCTTACACTCTACAGGAGAGAGAAGACCCCACTGACCATAAGAGCTTACACTCTACAGGAGAAAGAGGACCCCACTGACCATAAGAGCTTACACTCTACAGGAGAGTGAAGACCCCACTGACCATAAGAGCTTACACTCTACAGGAGAGAGAAGACCCCACTGACCATAAGAGCTTACACTCTACAGGAGAGAGAAGACCTCACTGAGCATAAGAGCTTACACTCTACAGGAGAGAGAGGACCCCACTGACCATAAGAGCTTACACTCTACAGGAGAGAGAGGACCCCACTGACCATAAGAGCTTACACTCTACAGGAGAGAGAGGACCTCACTGACCATAAGAGCTTACACTCTACAGGAGAGAGAGGACCCCACTGACCATAAGAGCTTACACTCTACAGGAGAGAGAGAGGACCCCACTGACCATAAGAGCTGACACTCTACAGGAGAAAGAGGACCCCACTGACCATAAGAGCTTACACTCTACAGAAGAGAGAGGACCCCACTGACCATAAGAGCTTACACTCTACAGGAGAGAGAGGACTCCACTGACCATATGAGCTTACACTCTACAGGAGAGAGAGAGGACCCCACTGACCATAAGAGCTTACACTCTACAGGAGAGAGAAGACCCCACTGACCATAAGAGCTTACACTCTACAGGAGAGAGAAGACCCCACTGACCATAAGAGCTTACACTCTACAGGAGAGAGAGAGGATCCCACTGACCATAAGAGCTTACACTCTACAGGAGAGAGAGGACCCCACTGACCATAAGAGCTTACACTCTACAGGAGAGAGAGGACCCCACTGACCATAAGAGCTTACACTCTACAGGAGAGAGAGGACCCCGCTGACCATAAGAGCTTACACTCTACAGGAGAGAGAGGACCCACTGACCATAAGAGCTTACACTCTACAGAAGAGAGAGGACCCCACTGACCATAAGAGCTTACACTCTACAGGAGAGAGAGGTCCCCACTGACCATAAGAGCTTACACTCTACAGAAGAGAGAGGACCCCACTGACCATAAGAGCTTACACTCTACAGGAGAGAGAGGACCCCACTGATCATAAGAGCTTACACTCTACAGGAGAGAGAGGTCCCCACTGACCATAAGAGCTTACACTCTACAGGAGAGAGAGGACCCCACTGACCATAAGAGCTTACACTCTACAGGAGAGAGAGGTCCCCACTGACCATAAGAGCTTACACTCTACAGAAGAGAGAGGTCCCCACTGACCATAAGAGCTTACACTCTACAGGAGAGAGAGAGGACCCCACTGACTATAAGAGCTTACACTCTACAGGAGAGAGAGGTCCCCACTGACCATAAGAGCTTACACTCTACAGGAGAGGACCCCACTGACCATAAGAGCTTACACTCTACAGGAGAGAGAGGACCCCACTGATCATAAGAGCTTACACTCTACAGGAGAGAGAGGTCCCCACTGACCATAAGAGCTTACACTCTACAGGAGAGAGAGGACCCCACTGATCATAAGAGCTTACACTCTACAGAAGAGAGAGGTCCCCACTGACCATAAGAGCTTACACTCTACAGGAGAGAGAGGACCCCACTGATCATAAGAGCTTACACTCTACAGGAGATAGAGGTCCCCACTGACCATAAGAGCTTACACTCTACAGGAGAGAGAGGACCCCACTGACCATAAGAGCTTACACTCTACAGGAAAGAGAGGACCCCACTGATCATAAGAGATTACACTCTACAGAAGAGAGAGGACCCCACTGACCATAAGAGCTTACACTCTACAGGAGAGAGAGGACCCCACTGACCATAAGAGCTTACACTCTACAGGAAAGAGAGGACCCCACTGACCATAAGAGCTTACACTCTACAGAAGAGAGAGGACCCCACTGATCATAAGAGCTTACACTCTACAGAAGAGAGAGGACCCCACTGACCATAAGAGCTTACACTCTACAGGAGAGAGAGGACCTCACTGACCATAAGATCTTACACTCTACAGGAGAGAGAGGTCCCCACTGACCATAAGATCTTACACTCTACAGGAGAGAGAGGACCCCACTGATCATAAGAGCTTACACTCTACAGAAGAGAGAGGACCCCACTGACCATAAGAGCTTACATTCTAAAGGAGAGAGATGACCCCACTGACCATAAGAGCTTACACTCTACAGGAGAGAGAGGACCCCACTGACCATAAGAGCTTACACTCTACATGAGAGAGAGGACCCCACTGACCATAAGATCTTACACTTTACAGGAGAGAGAGAGGACCCCACTGATCATAAGATCTTACACTCTACAGGAGAGAGAGGTCCCCACTGACCATAAGATCTTACACTCTACAGGAAAGAGAGGACCCCACTGATCATAAGAGATTACACTCTACAGAAGAGAGAGGACCCCACTGACCATAAGAGCTTACACTCTACAGGAGAGAGAGGACCCCACTGACCATAAGAGCTTACACTCTACAGGAAAGAGAGGACCCCACTGACCATAAGAGCTTACACTCTACAGAAGAGAGAGGACCCCACTGATCATAAGAGCTTACACTCTACAGAAGAGAGAGGACCCCACTGACCATAAGAGCTTACACTCTACAGGAGAGAGAGGACCTCACTGACCATAAGATCTTACACTCTACAGGAGAGAGAGGACCCCACTGATCATAAGAGCTTACACTCTACAGGAGAGAGAGGTCCCCACTGACCATAAGATCTTACACTCTACAGGAGAGAGAGGACCCCACTGATCATAAGAGCTTACACTCTACAGAAGAGAGAGGACCCCACTGACCATAAGAGCTTACATTCTAAAGGAGACAGATGACCCCACTGACCATAAGAGCTAACACTCTACAGGAGAGAGAGGACCCCACTGATCATAAGAGCTTACACTCTACAGGAGAGAGAGGACCCCACTGACCATAAGAGCTTACACTCAACAGGTGAGAGAGGACCCCACGGACCATAAGAGCTTACACTCTACAGGAGAGAGAGGACCCCACTGACCGTAAGAGCTTACACTCTACAGGAGAGAGAGAACCCCACTGACCATAAGAGCTTACACTCTACAGGAGAGAGAGGACCCCACTGATCATAAGAGCTAACACTCTACAGGAGAGAGAGGACCCCACTGACCATAAGAGCTTACACTCTACAGGAGAGAGAGGACCCCACTGACCGTAAGAGCTTACACTCTACAGGAGAGAGAGAGAGGACCCCACTGATCATAACAGCTTACACTCTACAGGAGAGAGAGGACCCCACTGATCATAAGAGCTTACACTCTACATGAGAGAGAGAGGACCCCGCTGACCATAAGAGCTTACACTCTACAGGAGAGAGAGGACCCCACTGACCATAAGAGCTTACACTCTACAGGAGAGAGAGGACCACACTGACCATAAGAGCTTACACTCTACAGGAGAGAGAGGACCCCACTGACCATAAGAGCTTACACTCTACATGAGAGAGAGGACCACACTGACCATAAGAGCTTACACTCTACAGGAGAGAGAGGACCCCACTGACCATAAGAGCTTACACTCTACAGGAGAGAGAGGACCCCACTGACCATAACAGCTTACACTCTACAGGAGAGAGAGGATCCCACTGACCATAAGAGCTTACACTCTACATGAGAGAGAGGACCCCACTGATCATAAGAGCTTACACTCTACATGAGAGAGAGGACCCCACTGATCATAAGAGCTTACACTCTACAGGAGAGAGAGGACCCCACTGATCATAAGAGCTTACACTCTACAGGAGAGAGAGGACCCCACTGACCATAAGAGCTTACACTCTACAGGAGAGAGAGGACCCCACTGACCATAACAGCTTACACTCTACAGGAGAGAGAGGACCCCACTGATCATAAGAGCTAACACTCTACAGGAAAGAGAGGACCCCACTGACCATAAGAGCTTACACTCTACAGGAGAGAGAGGACCCCACTGACCATAAGAGCTTACACTGTACAGGAGAGAGAGGACCCCACTGACCATAAGCGCTTACACTCTACAGGAGAGAGAGGACCCCACTGACCATAAGAGCTTACACTCTACAGGAGAGAGAGGACCCCACTGACCATAAGATCTTACACTCTACAGGAGAGAGAGGACCCCACTGATCATAAGAGCTAACACTCTACAGGAGAGAGAGAGGACCCCACTGACCATAAGAGCTTACACTCTACAGGAGAGAGAAGACCCCACTGACCATAAGAGCTTACCCTCTACAGGAGAGAGAGAGGACCCCACTGACCATAAGAGCTTACACTCTACAGGAGAGAGAAGACCCCACTGACCATAAGAGCTTACACTCTACAGGAGAGAGAGAGGACCCCACTGACCATAAGAGCTTACACTCTAAAGGAGAGAGAGGACCCCACTGACCATAAGAGCTTACACTCTACAGGAGAGAGAGGACCCCACTGACCATAAGAGCTTACACTCTACAGGAGAGAGAGGACCCCACTGACCATAAGAGCTTACACTCTACAGGAGAGAGAGGACCCCACTGACCATAAGATCTTACACTCTACATGAGAGAGAGGACCCCACTGACCATAAGATCTTACACTCTACATGAGAGAGAGGACCCCACTGATCATAAGAGCTAACACTCTACAGGAGAGAGAGGACCCCACTGACCATAACAGCTTACACTCTACAGGAGAGAGAGGACCCCACTGATCATAAGAGCTTACACTCTACAGGAGAGAGAGGACCCCACTGACCATAAGAGCTTACACTCTACAGGAGAGAGAGGACCCCACTGACCGTAAGAGCTTACACTCTACAGGAGAGAGAGAGAGAGAGGATCCCACTGATCATAACAGCTTACACTCTACAGGAGAGAGAGGACCCCACTGATCATAAGAGCTTACACTCTACAGGAGAGAGAGGACCCCACTGACCATAAGAGCTTACACTCTACAGGAGAGAGAGGACCCCGCTGACCATAAGAGCTTACATTCTACAGGAGAGAGAGGACCCCACTGACCATAACAGCTTACACTCTACAGGAGAGAGAGGATCCCACTGACCATAAGAGCTTACACTCTACATGAGAGAGAGGACCCCACTGATCATAAGAGCTTACACTCTACAGGAGAGAGAGGACCCCACTGACCATAAGAGCTTACACTCTACATGAGAGAGAGGACCCCACTGATCACAAGAGCTAACACTCTACAGGAGAGAGAGGACCCCATTGACCATAAGAGCTTACACTCTACAGGAGAGAGAGGACCCCACTGATCATAAGAGCTAACACTCTACAGGAGAGAGAGGACCCCACTGACCATAAGAGCTTACACTCTACAGGAGAGAGAGGACCCCACTGACCATAAGAGCTTACACTCTACAGGAGAGAGTACCCCACTGACCATAAGAGCTTACACTCTACAGGAGAGAGAGGATCCCACTGACCATAAGAGCTTACACTCTACAGGAGAGAGAGGACCCCACTGACCATAAGAGCTTACACTCTACAGGAGAGAGAGGATCCCACTGACCATAAGAGCTTACACTCTACATGAGAGAGAGGACCCCACTGATCATAAGAGCTAACACTCTACAGGAGAGAGAGGACCCCACTGACCATAAGAGCTTACACTCTACAGGAGAGAGAGGACCCCACTGACCGTAAGAGCTTACACTCTACAGGAGAGAGAAGACCCCACTGACCATAACAGCTTACACTCTACAGGAGAGAGAGGACCCCACTGATCATAAGAGCTAACACTCTACAGGAGAGAGAGGACCCCACTGACCGTAAGAGCTTACACTCTACAGGAGAGAGAGGACCCCACTGATCCTAACAGCTTACACTCCACAGGAGAGAGAGGACTCCACTGACCATAACAGCTTACACTCTACAGGAGAGAGAGGACCCCACTGATCATAAGAGCTAACACTCTACAGGAGAGAGAGGACCACACTGACCATAAGAGATTATACTCTACAGGAGAGAGAGGACCCCACTGACCATAAGATCTTACACTCTACAGGAGAGAGAGGACCCCACTGACCATAAGAGCTTACACTCTACAGGAGAGAGAGAGGACCCCACTGACCATAAGAGCTTACACTCTACTGGAGAGAGAGGACCCCACTGACCATAAGAGCTTACACTCTACAGGAGAGGACCCCACTGACCATAAGAGCTTACACTCTACAGGAGAGAGAGGACCCCGCTGACCATAAGAGCTTACACTCTACAGGAGAGAGAGAGAGAGGACCCCACTGATCATAAGAGCTTACACTCTACAGAAGCGAGAGGACCCCACTGTCCATAAGAGCTTACACTCTACAGGAGAGAGAGGACCCCACTGTCCATAAGAGCTTACACTCTACAGGAGAGAGAGGAGTCCACTGACCATAAGAGCTTACACTCTACAGGAGAGAGAGGACCCCACTGACCATAAGAGCTTACACTCTACAGGAGAGAGAGGACCCCACTGACCATAAGAGCTTACACTCTACAGGAGAGAGAGGACCCACTGATCATAACAGCTTACACTCCACAGGAGAGAGAGGACTCCACTGACCATAACAGCTTACACTCCACAGGAGAGAGAGGACTCCACTGACCATAACAGCTTACACTCTACAGGAGAGAGAGGACCCCACTGATCATAAGAGCTAACACTCTACAGGAGAGAGAGGACCACACTGACCATAAGAGATTATACTCTACAGGAGAGAGAGGACCCCACTGACCATAAGAGCTTACACTCTACAGGAGAGAGAGGACCCCACTGACCATAAGAGCTTACACTCTACTGGAGAGAGAGGACCCCACTGACCATAAGAGCTTACACTCTACAGGAGAGGACCCCGCTGACCATAAGAGCTTACACTCTACAGGAGAGAGAGAGAGAGGACCCCACTGATCATAAGAGCTTACACTCTACAGAAGCGAGAGGACCCCACTGTCCATAAGAGCTTACACTCTACAGGAGAGAGAGGACTCCACTGTCCATAAGAGCTTACACTCTACAGGAGAGAGAGGAGTCCACTGACCATAAGAGCTTACACTCTACAGGAGAGAGAGGACCTCACTGACCATAAGAGCTTACACTCTACAGGAGAGAGAGGACCCCACTGACCATAAGAGCTTACACTCTACAGGAGAGAGAGGACCTCACTGACCATAAGAGCTTACACTCTACAGGAGAGAGAGAGGACCTCACTGACCATAAGAGCTTACACTCTACAGGAGAGAGAGAGGACCCCTCTGAGCATAAGAGCTTACACTCTACATGAGAGAGAGGACCCCACTGACCATAAGAGCTTAAACTCTACAGGAGAGAGAGGACCCCACTGACCATAAGAGCTTACACTCTACAGGAGAGAGAGGACCCCACTGACCATAAGAGCTTACACTCTACAGGAGAGAGAGGACCCCTCTGATCATAAGAGCTTACACTCTACAGGAGAGAGAGGACCCCACTGACCATAAGAGCTTACACTCTACAGGAGAGAGAGGACCCCACTGACCATAAGAGATTACACTCTACAGGAGAGAGAGGACTCCACTGACCATAAGAGCTTACACTCTACAGGAGAGAGAGGACCCCACGGACCATAAGAACTTACACTCTACAGGAGAGAGAGAGGACCCCACTGACCATAAGAACTTACACTCTACAGGCTGTGAATTTCTAGCCTCCACAGATGATCTCTAATTTTCTCATCTGCATTTGGAGAAGAGCTGATGGCAGGTTTGTGTGAGCTCTTGGGAGGCAGACCCCTCGTTGGCCAATTTTGGTTTTCTTTCTCACTTACCAAGATCTATAACTTTTTTTTTTTTCAATTGATAAAGTTGTATGTTTTTACTTATTTATTGTACTTACTTATATCATCATATTTCACAGCGCTTTACAGACATCATCACTAGGACCCATTGGGACTCACAATCTAATCTCCCTCTCCCTATGTCTTTGGAGTGTGGGAGGAAACCAGTCTGAACTCACACAGACACTGGGAGAACATATACACTCCTTGCAGATGTTTTCCTTGGTGGGATTTGAACCCAGGACCCCAGCGCTGCAAAGCAACAGTGCTGCATGGTGCTGCCCCATCATTACCATTTTGGGGTCCATACGACTTTCTTTTTACTTTATAGTGATGTTTTCACTTTTGATTTTTTTTTTTAAATTCGCCTAATGGAATAAATATTATGATATTTTATTAGTTTGGACAGTCGCGCACGCTGCAATACCAAATGTTTTTCTTTTTTGGAAACAGTGACAGTGTTTTGGAAACATAAAGCATACACAGACTCTCCTTTCACTTCTATGAAAGTGTAAACTTTAATAAATCCTTTGTGTGATTCCAATAGCAGTTCATATCTATTTTTTTATGGATTTCGAGGCCTGTACTGTTCAAAGCATATCTCTTGCAGACTTTAAATCTTTCCATTTGGGGGCATCGTCATCCATCTTCCATAAACACATCTGAGCCACGTCTATATTTCCAGCTGACACACAAGCAGTAGACATGAGATACATGACACCCGGAGATACAAACATTCTTCGGGAACCAAGAATCCTAGGTTGACACTTCCAGTTCTGTTGCGATCACTTCTCAGCAGTCTCATTATCATCACAGACAGGATTATCATCATCACAGATGTGGACAACAGTTTTGAGACTGACACAAATTTTGGTTTTCACAAAATTTGCTGCTTCAGCGTTTTTTTAGATCCTTCAGTTGGAGATTTTGATGGTTACTGGAGCACAATTATGTTTTTAAACTTTAGATCAAGTTTATGCAAAGACTCAATGTTGACCCTTGATTTTTCAGGACATCTACCCTTCACCTTGGCAGCTGGATATCAACTTCTGGGCCTAATCCTGACTCAGTGCTTGCAGTTTATCACAATTTCTGTGTTTTTCTTTGTCTTCCTGATCTTTGATGATTGACCACAAATTCTCAACGAGATTGAGATCTGGGGAGTTTTTCTGGCCATGGACCCAAAACCCCAATGTTTTGCTCACTTTTGTCTCTTGACTTGGTCTCCATCATTTTGGAAAAAGCATCATCACCACATTGGTCCTGGAACATTGGGAGTCGTTGCTCTAGATTCCATTCTTTATTTCTGGCAAAATTGTGAGTGATCCCCTTCCATGGATGAGAAAACTCCCACACATGAATGGTCTCAGGAAGCTTTACTGTTTGCAGGACACCCGCCTCATTTTAACTGTAACCTTTTCTTCTCTGGACAATCATTCTATAGTCTGAAGGGGGCTTCATCAGAGAAAATAACAATGCGTCTGGCAGATAATACCCAGACTGGAATTTCTGGATGGTTGGCAACCCCGTCTGCATCCAACCTTCACGTAGGGAAGGTACTCGAGGATCTGGAACTGAGATATTGATGACCTTTCTTTAGAATAGGTCATCAATGTTAGACTAGTTATTAGTTGTGGGGGGATTGAGACCCAGCACCCCCACCAGTCATGACACCCCCACCAGGCCATTCCCGATGCCACAGCCGCAGGAAGTTAACAGTGACCGGAACTGGAACATCGCAGCTTGGTGGTTCTTGTGTACTGCAGATCAACTCCAAACGGATCCCACAGTTCTAAGATTGAAGATCTATGCCAAGAATTGGTCAAAGATATACCCCGATCCCTTATGATAAATGAACATCTCCCAGGCTGTCTGACCTCAATTTTGAATCGTAAGTTCCTCGGCAAGTTGGAGAACATATTACTACTGTGGCTTGTCACTGCAGCGCTAGAGTTAAAAATGTGATGTAATAGAATGGAAATCCCTTGAGGCAACAAAGCTTTTTCTAAATTGCAACTTCTTTCTGAAATTGTGCACCAAGGAAAGAAAAACAGCGTGTGACAGCGAGAGGACAGAGCTTTTGTGCTTCAGTGCTTTACATATTTTGCCCTTTTTGGGCCAATGGAGATGGAAATGACACCCATTCCGTTTCGGGGGATAAAGTTTCTGATAGGTTGTGAAATTCTGCCGCCTCTTGTTGGTCTGTGCATACAAGGCGCACTCATGAGTAGCATATCGTAATTGATTTGCGGGATCTTAATTTCACAGCATATTTTCTGTTACAATTAGAAGAGAGAGGGAGACAGAAGAAGAGGGCGAGAGAGGCTGAAGGGCAGAGAGCAAAGACGGTCTAGACGATGAACGCATTCGTACCATGGAGTCATAGAATTAACAAGGATTTGCGTGTATGCTATTCACTAGTTTATTAGCTTCCCATATTAGAGATCTAGATAAAGACAAGTCTAATTTAGGATCTTATTATAGTGGATCTTGTTGAACTACAATTTCCCAGCATATTTTTATTTTGGGAGGGTAATGTATGTTTGCACTGAATCCACAATTTCATTCAAGCTGCAGCCCCTTCAGTTGATTCATAGGGGAGCCAGAAGTTGGAACCCTAACGATCAGCATTAAATTCCTAGAAAAACCCATTGAAATATTGTTTAGGTAGAACCTACAAATCGGTCTTGAACCTTCTGCTTCTGTTTCGGTAATCACTAAGGCAACTGATTGGTTGGGTGGTCGGAGACTGGACTCTTACCCATTGAATCACTATGTAGATAGAACTTCCATATCGACCTTGGACCTTGTTTTTCAGTTTTGGGAGTTAATAAGGTGGTTGATTGGTGGGAGCGTCAGAGGTTGAATCCCCACCAATCAGTATCAAAATATAAGAAAAACCAATTGAACAATCGTTTAGGGTATTAAAATCCCAGAAAAAACTTAAACCATTGTCTAGGTAGAATCTACATATCCTCCTGGAACTTCCTGCTTCAGTTACTGGCAGATAATTGATGGAGGTGCCAGAAGTTAGACCCCACAAATCAGCTTTGAAGTTCTCAAAAGACCCATTTGAGCTAGCCTTTAGGTAATACCTTCAGATCTTCCTAGAATCATCTGTTTCAGTTTCATTAAGCACAAAGACAGTTGATTGGTGGGAGTGCCAGAAGTTGGACCACCATCAATTGAAACATTGTTTAGGTAGAACAGGAAATCAACCTGGAAGCTTCTGTTTCAGTTTCACTAATTAGTAATTCATTTGATTGATGAGAGGTTGGATCACCACCAATCAGTATCACAGTCTTAGAAAAACCCATTGAACAATCGTTTAAGGTATTAAAATACCAGAAAAGTCCAAGAAACCATCGTCTAGGTAAAACCTGCATACCCTCTTGGAACTTTCTGCTTCAGTTATTAAGGCAGTTAATTGGTGAGGGTACCAGAAGACCCCTTCAAATCAGAATTAAAGTCCTAGAAACGCCCATTTGAACCATTGTTTAGTTAGAACTTTCAGATCCGCCTTGAAACTTCTGCTTCAGTTTCATTAATCACAAATACAGTTGATTGGTGGGAGACCCGGAGTTGGACCACTACTCACCGAAGCATCATTGAGGTAGAACATGCAAATTGGCCTGGAACCTTCTTCTTCAGTTTCGGTAGTTACTAAGACAGCTGATTGGTGGGTGTACTGGAGGTGGGACCCCTACCATGCAGTGTTAAAGTCTCTGAAAGCCCATTGAGCAATCATTTACGTAGACCCTATAGATCCACTTGGAACCTTCTGCTTCAGTTTCAGTAATCACTATGGCGTTTGACTGGTGGGGGTGCCAAAATTAAGACCCCTTCCAATCAGCACTAAAATCCAAGAAAAACACACTCAACCATCATTTAGGTAGAACTTGCAGATTGGCTTAGATCCTTCTGCTTCAGTTTCGATAATCGCTAAGTCAGTTGATTGGTGAGTGTGCTGGAGATTGGACACCCGCCACTCAGTATTAAAGTCTCAGAAAAAGCTATCAAATCATTGTTTAGGTAGAATCTACAGATCACATGGAACCTTCTGCCTAAAACCGTCCATACACATTAGATGACTTTTGGCCAAATGTTGCTTCGATTGATCGCCTGGCCGACAGCCATCTCAGCCGACTCTCCCATACACAGGAGTTCTCATTTGGCCGAGCAATCATTTGGCCAAGTGCTCATGTGTTCTGCATCAGAAAGCCACTCGCTGACATTTCTGACAGTTGATTATCTCTGGGAGAGTATATAGATTGACAGTCTGAAATTGGACATGCCCTATCAACATCTCTCCCAACGATCAGTATTGGCAGGTTCATCCAACATTAGTCTAATGTGTATGAGGGGCTTTGGTTTCAATAATTGTTATTAGATGCCAGCATGGCAAGCACCTTAGTAGGACAACATGTGGGCATAATGTCTGAAAGATGTGCGTTGCTCCACTGTGACTCCCACTTATTGGAAGATTATAGTTCCCCCGCCCCTCGTTTGGCAAAAAGTCAATGTAGAGCATTGAGCATTAGATTTCCTTGGAGTATGTTGACTCCAGACTTTCAGACTTTAATTCTTACCCTTACTAAAAATTAAAGTCCAAGATACATAGATTGAGGCTCCACCTCTGGGACCGCCACTTATTTGAGTAATTGCTTCCCCCGTTCCCCATTCTGAGTCCCTACAACTATATCCTATCATAGTTGTGTAGGACGGAGAAACTCCTTTGAAGCATTATACAAAAGTTTTGTGTTGATCCCTATAAGCTTGGCTCTGTGCGTTTCATTCAGTCAGTATCTGGGAGAGAAGGAGAAGTCCACGCAAAGATTCTGGGTGTCAGGCAGAGGCATCCGCTTGGAAACCACAATTAGCAAAATGAGGAGCCTGTCACCGATGTAATTTAATAGAAGATGATGGTGCTGGTGTGAGGGAACTTATGTAAAGAAAACAAAGGAAATTATGTGCAGAACTGGATTAAGGTTATATATATCCCAAGGCTACAAACTGAGCTGAGCGCTTTATGCCCCATGCATCCTACAACGAGACATGAACACATAAGACTATCCTACTAACGGCCACACAGACTGTTCGAAACAGCCATGTTTACTGACCTTGTGAGCCTTAAAGATATACCCTGATCAGCCATAACTTCAAGAACTTACATTGTGTGAATTTCCCCTACGCGTCTCCAAATCAGCTCTAAACAACCAAGGCATGGACTCCCCAAGATCTCTGAAGGTGTTCTCCATGGATCAGACTTATTTTTTCAGCATATCTCACAAATTGTGGATCAGATTGGATTGAGATTGTGGAATATGGAAAAAAGTCAACGTCTTGAAGTCTACTTGAATGATTTTTTATTTTGTGGAAGAGCCCAGCTTGGGAGAATGCCGGTTAGCGTGTACGAGATGCAGCACACTGTTCAATCCATACAAGCATTCTGCCATTTTGTTACTGCCTAAAAATGTGATAGCATGAGGAAAGATAGTTTCAGTAGGCCCTTTGCCAAATTTGAGGGTATCTCCTCTTGCCTTGTAGCTGAAGACAAGACGGAGAGGCCTGTACTAGACTGTCCTTCTTGGGTGTCGACATTGATGCCACGGAGATGTTAGCTTGCCAGAATAAAAAATGGCCAATTTGCTATCTATAACAGATCAGGTAGTCCTCGTTAAAAAGGTTACATTGAGACAATGGCAATCTTGGTTTATTAGGGTTTGCATGTTGTGTTATACCATGGAGCATGTTTTCTCTATGCGCTTGTAGCTGCCAACCAGGGAGATTTCACGACCGAAACATTTTATCAAAGTTAATTGTAGCATGTGGCAGGATCTTTGGTTTAAAAATCCTGATTGCATGGAAGAGCTTTGCATCAAGAATTAGAAGAATTAAGTGTAGAATTACAGCTTTTTACTGAGGTAGATGTTCGTTTTGGGGCTGTTTTCGGAAAGGCATGTAGCAAGGCATCCTGCCGTGATCTGGATGCTAAATTTTGCAAATTTTGGGAATATTTGAGGAATTATTCAGTAGGATCCTTTTAGTTAGGAACAATAGGCATTTGGAGTTTACACTTGATTACTTCGTACACATTCGGCAAGCACAATGTTCAGCTGTAGTGGTGGGCATCACTAAGGGCTATGTCATTTGCCAGGTTTTATGGGGCTGGGAGAAAAAAAAAGAGAGGTCTTGAAAACTATCTCATGATTAAAATTGGTCCCCACTTTTCTTCAATTTGAAGCAATTTTTAAAGCTTGCAAAATTCGGGACCCATTCATTTTGGATTGGGGCCGCGACTGAAGCAGATTCTTTCGGTGTCAGTATGGATGGTGTCGAGCCTTTAGGTAGATGCCTCTTGGATATTTATAAGTATTTTGTTTGCCAACATTTGGAGTTAACATGAGTGTATATTAATTTTCCAGGTGCTCTGTGATTCGTGGGGAATTCTTACTTTTATTGGGCAGAATTCTGGGCACAATAGCGTCCAATGAGCTTTTCAGCAGCTGATATTCATTGGAAATGGATCAGAGGGCCACGGTGGGTACAGCTCTTACCTCTGGTCTCGAAAGTTAGGAGGTAATATAGAGCGGTCCAGTCATCCTCGTTATTCATGATGGGGGTAATGATCTTGGGCTGGTAAAATAAGAAGAGTTAATATCCCTCAAAAAAGCTGTTTTGGGTCATTTTACAGACTGTTAATTGTTGGTGCTTTAGTATGGTTCTAGTTGGTGGCTACAATATTTTGGAGAGAATTAAGTGCAATTGTAAGAGCTCGGAGATTGCCAAATGTCTGGATTTTGCGTTTTGTTCGGTCCATTGGGAGTGTGGCGGTGGTCAAGTACTCAGGTTGGAGTGGAGGGTGCTTTGGTTTTATTGGATCGAGGTGGTCGAATAGCAGAGTAAGTTTCTAGGTTTTCTTCCTTGGTGGTATGTTCGTGCCAAGAGATGTCAAGCTGGTTGAATAACTTTCATGATCACTGCCTTGGAGGTGTCAGCACAACAGGAGATGCGAAAATACGTTTGTTTCTTCTGTGCCTCTCTCTTTGAGATAGAAGTTGCCAAACGTCCCTGGCAGCCAAATTCCTACCTACCCCGATGTCATCTTATTGGTGGACAGTCGGGAGGCTCCCATACACTTTACACTGTTGGCTGATCCAGTTGACATCGGCAGGTCCGGCCGACATTGGTCAGGTGTGTATAGGTAACTTAAGGCCGTCAATACTTGTACATAACACTGCATTAGATAATTAGTAGATCATGGATGTTAATTGCAGTGGGAAGTTAATGCCCAATGGGGGGTCGACCTTGGGTAATCCTTTATCGTTAGAATAAGCAAGCTATGGGGATACTTTTTGCAAGTAAATTATCGCGGAGTTGACGGAGGCAGCATCTGAATCTACAGCGAAGAGGTTCTCTCCCACAAGGCTGACAATCTCATTTGCGAACATAAAGTATGCAAGCGCAGAACATCCTCTCTCATATCCCCAGCAATATAACGATAGGCTTCGGGGGCAATGAAGTGCCAGGGAGAGAGGCTGTAAGTAGCCATAACTCGAAGGGACACAATGAGAGTAAGGAGATGGGAGAAGGGAGGGTTGGCGTTGTCTAGGCTGTCACCCTGGCTCACCGCAGCCGGATGCTCACGGGGGCGTACGGAGATAAGTAGATTCCTTTGTACCGTGGACGGCGTCAATTAAAAATGCAAAGCAGATTGACTCATGTGTGAAGGGGTCCTGGGGGGATCAGGACACTCTGTCACGCTCAATACATCTGCCAGCTTCATGTCAGGGCTGGAGAGGGAGGGCGAGCGGTCCTGCTATACTGGGCCTACAAGGACCGGAGATCTGGCAGTCATTTCTATTCAATATTCTGTGCCCTGGGGGTAAACCTGGTACAGCATACACAAATGCCACTAAAACTTCCCATACTGAAAAACTTCTTTCTGGGGCAGCGACTTCATGTTTTCCCTGGGTATGGCGAAGGAAGTGAAAATCTAAAAATTAGTATAATGCAAAGCAATATTGATAGAGAACAAGCACCTGGCATTTGTGCATGGGCATCAAGCACGTTATCATCTCGGTAGAATGGAAGAAACACTGATGCCTCAAATCTGAGCTCTAGGTGGCTCCTTTTTTATAACTAAAGGGGGATCCCACTACTATAAGATAAGTGGTCTGACCTTTGTGACCTCCAACGATCCTGAGATCAGGGCTTTGGAACCCCAAAAAAGAGCTCCTCAGCCCTGATCTGAATCAAGCAAGGTGCGCATGTGCGACTTCGGCTCGCCAAGTGTTGAACAATAAATGGAGCGGAGGCCCCATTCGGGATAGAGCTGCTGTTCGGCTCACCTAGTGATGTGGATTGCTCAAACTTAAGGTCCGGGTGGGCACACGGACCACGGGCATAATACAGGAGGCTGGTGAGGTATACGGGAAATAGGTAGCAGAGATACTGGAGACTGTAGGTGGATAGAAGACCAGGAAGCAGGTAGCAGAGGCAGACAGGAGACCGGGAACAGGTAGCAAAGGTTCTGGACAGGAGACTGGGAACAGTTAGCAAAGGTCCTGGATGTCGCAGGCAGACAGGAGACCAGGAACAGGTAGTAGGGTACTGAAGGCTGCAGGTGGACAGGAGACTTAGAACAGGTAGTAGGGGTACTGTATGTGGATAGAAGACTGTGAAGCAGGTGGCTGAGTCCTGGAGGTTGCAGGTGGATAGGAGACTGGGAACTGGTAGCAAAGGTCCTAAACTCCACAGGCAAACAGGAAACCGGGAACAAATAGTAAAGGTCCTGGAGGCCACAGACATATAGGAAACCAGGATAGGTAGCAAAGGTCCTGGAGGCTGCAGGCAGACAGGAAACCAGGACAGGTAGCAAAGGTCCTGGAGGCTGCAGGCAGGCAAGAGACCGAGAACAGGTAGCAAAGGTACTGGAGGCTGAAAGCAGACAGGAAACCGGGAACAGGTAGTAGAGGTATGTGTTTTGGTGAGCCCTTATGCAAAGCCTAACGTCCAGCACAACAGAGTTCAGCAGATCGGTGTGAGGGTAGCAAAGCCCGAATCTGGGACAGGTGTGTAAGTGTAACAGCTGCAGTGCCCCATTCTCAGTGGTCCAGAGCACCAATATCAGGTTCCTTTGAGGTTCCAAGGGTCGAACCTCCAACAATCCGCATATTATACCTTATATAATACGTTTATAGGATACGTTTTTTTTGGGGGGGAAATAACCCTTTAGTAGTGTTTATGGAAAGAAGTTCCCTAAACCAAACCACCCCTTTTAAAGGGACTATTTTCACCTTCGAAATTATATGGCACCCAGTGACCCACACCTAACTCTAGAGCACGGGTTCTCCACCCCACCTTGTAAGGCGGCTGTCAATTGGGGAGAAGAATGAGTACAGTGGTTCTCTTAGACTTACGATAAAAGTCAAGCCAGGAAGCACATTACGCTGTATATCTCTAAAGTGGGAATATCCCTTTTAATAACTTGTTTTTGTCCTACTTTGCCCAATTTGAAATGTATTTTTGGTTAATTAGAAGCAACAATTAGGTTTTTACGCTCCCTTAGGCTGGGTTCATACGAGAATATTTCACGGTCCGTACACGGATCGCAATGCCCAGACTTACTATGGGTCTAACAATCCGAACTTACAGCCTCATATGTGTCTGTAAGGCTGTAAGTTCGGGTCGGGAGACCATTGGTCAGCCTGGGCATTGCGGCACACATAAGGACCATGAATTATGCTTGTGTGAACTCGGCCTTACTATACAAAGGTGATACTTTCTTAGTCCCCCCAAAAAGAGAATATCACCAGTGACCACAATCTTTCCTCCATGGCATTGGGATAGCTAAAGAAATCAAAGTGTACCATGGGAGCAGTGTGAAATGATATCTCTGTGCGTATTTCTACCAATAGATGGCAGCAACTTCTTAAGGAAGCATTTAGTCTTGCTAAACGCTACTGTTTCCTATGTTCTATCATGTAGGTATCGCTTCTTTTAATTTTTTTTTTTAATGGGCGTAGTGCCAGGGATTCTCTAAAATCTATAGCCATAGACTGATTGGGTGTCTCCGGTCATTAATGAGTTATAAACTGAATTTTTCCTTCTAAAAAGGGTCGAAGGATTTAACCCGTGTTCAAATACTTCAGTTCAATAGGTACCATGTATTACGTAGGGAATATTCACACATTGGTAGCATTTTTTTTGTACAATGCACAGAATCGGCATGAACAATCTCTTTCTTAGGGCAGAGACAGACTGCCGTATTTCTCGAGAGAGAATCGCATCGTAAACCTCGTACTGCCTGTCGGCTCTCCTGACCTGAGCTTGACAGCCGCATAGTAATTCATCACGCTGTCTTGCTCAGGTCAGGAGAGGTGTCGGTCCAGTCCGTGCAGTGCAATACGATTCTCGCACGAGAAATACGGCAGTCTGTCTCTGCCCTTACAAATTAAAGTTTCCTTCTGGAACCTTTGTGTCTTTTTTTTAAATCCCCTTCTGTCCCTCTTCATAGATATGAATGGGCGGCGCTTCTCTTATCTGCTAAAACTACATTTCCCAGCAGCACCCTTCTCCTCCTCAGTGCTCCAGGCCACTCGCTTTGCTCTCCTGTCTGCTTTCTGATAGAAATATATAGAGCAATTTTATTTATATGGATGAAGTGACCATTGATTATTTTGAAAGTAGTGACTGTGATCTACGTGGTGACCAATATTTCACATTTAATTGGTTATACATGGGGTTCTTCAGAGACTGATCACGCTCTCTGGGCTCTTATGTGCTACAACACAGCTGTCAGGACAATGAGGATGCCATGAGAGGGTCTGGAGGATATTTTATTAGATTGGGCAATCTGTTTTACATGAACTTAACAGGGTCTTTGGATACAATAGCAGCTAGTATCAGTGGGAACTTTGGCATAGCGTAGCTGAGCTGTGCTGCACCTCGGCTATTAGATGTTTTATTAGACAGGGTCATTAGATACAAATGCAGCTGGTATCATTGGGATCTTCAGCATAGCATAGCTGAGCTGTGCTACACCCCGGCCCTCAGGTGTTTCATTAGACAGGGCCATTAGGTGCATCTGAGAATGGTCAACCATTATTAGGTGGGGTGATAGGTGCAAATCAGTAGAGATTTTAAAATAAATTATATTGGCACATGTGACTAATTTTTTATGTAAAGAAATAATGAGACTACTTTATGATTTTGGGAATGACCCTTTATTTTTTTTCAGTGGAGGAGTTCATGGAAAATTGAACAGTTGCTGATAGGTACCCCATCATTTTAAAAGGGGTTGTCCGGGACTTTAACATTAATAGCCTATCCTTAGGATATGTCATGAATGTCTGATCAGTGGGGGTGTGACACCCGGCATTAACGCCGATCAGCTGTTCCTGGTGGTGGAGGAGACTGGAACTGCTCAGCTAGACAGCAGCACAGCTCCGTCCTCTGCATAGTGGCCAGGGCCGGGTATTCAGGTGGATGTGCAGTACCCGGCCGCAGCCACTAACGGAGCAACTTTGTAGTTACGTAACTGAGAAGCTCCGTCGCTGACACTGATAACAGCTGATCGTCGGGGGTGTCAGGTGTCGCAGCACCACCGATCAGACATTGATGACCTATCCTAAGGATAGGCTATCAATGTTAAAGTCTTGGTCAACCCCTTTAAGTCGACTAGTGGCACCAGGGGCAAGACTAATTGTGACAAACCTAGTTCCCCAAAACACTTCTAACTAAAAGGCACTGTAAAAATAAAGCAGACAACCCTTGCTGGAGATCCACTGGGTTAGAAAATACCTGAAGTGATACTCACTGGATTCTCAGTCATCTGCAAATAAATATGGAAGCGCAAACATTTGGTTTGAAACATGCAATACCATTTTTCACCACTGCCTTTTCAAATATCTTTCATAGATTACAATGCAATAGCGCCCCACCCCCACCCCCCCCCAGTTAAAACAAGTCAAAACTATGAACTTCAAAATGTCAAAACTATTTTCTGATATTTAAATTTTAAAGAAAAGGGAAAAATCTTGTAATATTCGGTAAAGTGAGACATATATGATATAATTCAAAAGCATCAAAATACTTAGCGAATTAACTCATATATCTCTATCTTCTGCATATTATATACTTTTTGGTTGGCAAAAATATTTGTAAATTAAGTGGATATTTAAGCAGCCGGAGCCAAACATCCCATAGAGCGGTAGATGGAATACCCCTTTATTAAAAGTCAATGGGATGTATGGCGATTGTTGTATCAAATTGCAAAAAAAAAAGTTGCACTCGATGATGAAGCTCAATGAGATCCTATGGTTGTCACACGTAGAAGATAGGGGGCCACAAAGCAACCACCAAAATTTGTTGACTTGTCCGCTCAGCCCTGTGTGGATATTCTGCAGAAATAGAATAATGGACGACTGTAGGGACAGAGAAGAAGTCTGGCGTGCCGGGTGCGTAATGATTGGGAGGCGCTCCTGTCCCGGTGGCGTAATGGATATCCTTTGTCCGGTATCAGAGTTTGGTAAGGTACATACGTACATCAAGGCATATGATGGGTGCCTTCAGTGCTGTGCAAATCTCTCACCCCGCGGTTACGGAATCTGGGATTGAGATGTCTGCGGAGAGCAGGAGGGTCTGTCACTAAGGATCTGGTGTCACCGAGCTGAGATGGAGCTTCAGGCACACGCTGAACATGAATTAAACATTTACACGTTGTACCGGGGAGAGAAGGCAAGGAGGGTGGCAGACAGGAGATGTAGTGTCGCCAAGCAGACAGGTTCTTAAAGGGGGTGGACTCTTTATGTATGATCCTTAAAAATGTGTTGGAAGCGAGAAAATAGCCAACTTACTAATAATAGAAGTTCTGCATCCCCTTGTTAGCAAAGTCTTCTCCCTCGTCAAAAGACACATCCTTTGGTAACCTCCACTGAAACACACTTGATTCCTTGATCTATGGAAAACTACTGATTCATCTTGCTTCGAAGATTTTATCTGCGCCTGCGCCAGTCATTGATACCCAACAAACTAGAGCATGAGCGGAGGGTTTCAATAAAGATTGGTCATGACCCTCGCTCTTCAGCTCTTCTGGAAAGGAAAAAAATTCGGCTAAGCCTCCAGACATGTAAAAACATACATTTGTAAGTCAGTTAAGGCCTAGAAAAGGTCCAAGGAGCCACATTCTCGGGTGTCCCTAAGTGAGAGGAGACCGAAGTAAAAGGGATAGTGAGATCCGGAGTAGAAGCGAGTAAGAGACAGAGTGGCCTTCCGGAGACAGGTCCTAGGAGAGGACGCCTAGTCACAAGGCCCCGAGCTTATAACTCTGGAAGGTAAAGGGTCTAAACAGGACAGAGAGCGTGGGGCGGGTAAAGTGTCCTGGACGGGAATTCCAGAATGCCAGCTTTACTGGTCATACTGGCACCTTGACGGAATATGAGGCCGCAAAACCGTGGGGTAAGTAAACGATTAAGCCAGACTCTAGTGTTAAAGCTGGGGTGTGGTGAAGTAGTGAGAACCAGTGGCGATAGAGACCAATAGAGAAACTGTGTGGAAAGTGCTTTGAGTTGTGGAGGAAACATTCAAAAGACTGTGTACCCACTACCTCTTGTATATATTCCCTACCAAGTTACCAGTCAGTAAAAAGTTTATTTTTGAATGGTGGTCTCCCGCATTGAACTGTGAAACATCTGGTCCTGGCTAACCAGCAACATCGGTTACATGTGGCCTACATGGGCAAAGTGCCCTCACAGCACAAGTCCACACACCCAACCAGGACCCCCACTTTCATGTGACATGGGGTGCGTAAGAGATGATTACCTTGCCCACAGCTACCGCGCCACGTTACATATGGTTATCTAATATTCTTCTACACAATAGAAACCTCCAGTTTGAACAACAACATGTAAGAAAGCAATCATGACGATCATGGGGATTCTTATTGAGTTGTTTGAAGGTATGAGTGGGAGCAGAGTCAGACATTGGGATCCCCCAGAGGATATAAGTGCCCAACATTGATGCAGACAAGACTGTATTAGCGTTATTAATCTAATATCCTGTAATCCTTCATAAAATGTGTCTTGAATAGCGTAGATTCACACCGCAGATGTGAAGACCTGCTGAAAGATGTATTGATAGTACTCCAAGAGACCGTGACTCTTTGACCATCTGAGAAACAATCATTCTCCATTCAAACTCTTCGAAGCCAAGGCCATGCAGGTAGGCACATGGAGGTCCTGGGATCCAGGAACCTCCTCTCCCCACACAGTTAATTAATAATTTCAAAAAGGAATTAGGCTATGGCTACACTGTGACCTATGCTATGCGACACTAAAATGGCAGCGACATATTGCAAAAATGGATGTAATGATTTACTATGGTGTCGCATTATGACGCGCGACATAAAGTTTCAAATGTTCTCAAATGTGTTTGATTTTTGGCCTCTGGTCGTCAAGTCACGCGTGTCCTAAATTTCTGAGAAGATGGGACTCGTATGATCACATTCACACCTTCACTCAAGTGTAGGCGCAAAACAAGTGTCCAGTTCTGTATTATACCTTGCCACATTTACCATCTAGTTTCAGGCGCCTCTTCGCACATATCATTTCTCTAGTGAAACTCCGTGGAATGTAGTTTACCACAAAAACGTGATAGTGGAATTTTTTTTTATAACAGATTGGTATTAATATGGAGATTGGTGTTTTGAATTATTTAAACAGAACTGAGTTAGTGGAGATCAAACCCTTAGAAGAAGCCTTAACAGCGAAACTCTGAGCCGGGCAGCTGAACTCGCCATGATTTTATGTGTAAAATTTTTGAGCAACAAACTCATGACAAGAAATTGTATCCACCCTTAGTGGATTGGTATTTATAGAAATTGGTGTTATGAACTAGTCAAACAGAAATGAGTTAGTGGAGATCAAACCCTCAGAAGAAGCCTTAACATCGAAACTCTGAGGCCTTGATTTTATGTGTGTTGTAACAAGTTTTTATCCTGTGAGTATAATGAAAGCTTTCTTGCGGTAAACTAATTTCAACTGAGCTTCACTATTGGACTGACGTGTCCCCCTTCTTTCTTATTTTGCGATAGTCGAAACTAGGTGAATGCTGTGTGGATTACTAGAGAACTGGACACCTGTTTTGAACCTACGCTTGAGTGAAGGTGTAAATGAGATCTTACAAGTCACATCTACCCTGAAGTGGAGGACTATGATCAGATAAGTCCAAATTTTCTAATTTACGCTTATTGCTTTATTTTTCAGTTGACTTTTATGTTTTATCATCTTAACTTTGCTTCGTCATGGGGACTTTTTATTAGTCTTTTTATCATTTTATCAAGTACTCACCTTTTGTTGTAATGTTAACACAGGGCTTTGTGTTTACAGGACCCCAAGAACCCTCTACAGCAGTGTTCCCCAACTCGGGTCCTCAAAAGCCACCAACAGGTCATGTTTTCAGGATTTCCTTAGTATGGCCCGGGTGATAATTGCATCACCTTCACAGGCAATAATTCCATCACCTGTAAAATACCAAGGAAATCCTGAAAACATGACCTGTTGGTGGTTCTTGAGGACTGGAGTTCGGGACCACTACTCTACAGCACGAGAAGACACCATCACTATAAATGGCACATATTTGCATCGGACCTGGCCATTTGTTTTCCTATAATGTACAACACATTTCCTTTCACGTGACACAATGATGGGTAAAACCATTTATAAGTAGATTTGTATTTTCTACGAAACCATGAGTTGAGAAAAAAATACAGAAACCAGGTGAAAATTTTGTTCTACCATGCTTTATAGCTCACGGGCCAGGACTGTTAGCGCCTGGTGGTGGAAAAAAAATAGAATTGCTCCGACTTGCATCCTCCGCATATTTTGATGAGACCCTCGTTGCTGTCATAGGTACACAAGTATTAATATTTCACATTCTGAATGTCAGATCTTCATCCCTGAAGCTGTGTTTTATTTCTACGTCTCTGGTGGGGCATCCCAGGTGGCTTGGCAGAACAAGAAGGCCCACACACAACGAGGAGGACAGATTTGTGCTGACACAGATTGTGACCATCCAGCTGTAACCTGAGTGCTCCATACATTATAAATTAAGAAATACTCAAGGAACGAACCAGTGTACTAATGTCGGAGCAGAGCAAGCTGCCACATCTGTAATGACAATCCCTGTCTGATAAGAGGAAGACAACGGACTAGAAAGGAGAACACCACTCCGAAGTTATGATTCCACCTCGCGAACATCATCGCTTCTCCAACTGCTGTACAATAGGGATCCTGGGTAGGCAACCGGGCAGCTGTGTACTTACTTACCATACTGGTTAAAGGTGGAGCCAAGCCATGTGAACCTACCATGTAATAAACTACAGCTCTGTGCTTAAAGTAGCTAAAATGAGACAAAAATGTGCCGTTTTGGTTACGAGAAAGCTAAAACCACCCCACTAAGGGTGCAATTCATCATCTGCGGGGTTTTTTTACACCACTTTCCTTTTTTTTGTCCTCAAAACGTTTTTTGTTTTTTTGCCTTTAACTTTTTATTTTGCATCCCCTTTGCGCAAAAACGTTGCGCGGTTCCGCAAATATAGCTAAAATTGCACCAAAATAATTGGAGTACTTAAAATGACTTCAAGGAGGAGAGGGACCAGAGTGTATTTGTGAAAAAGTTTGCGACTTTTCGAAAAGTCACAAATGATAAATAAGAAAAAAAAGAAAAGGGGCGAACACAGAAAAAAACATATAAAATATATTCAGAGAAAGGTACAAAGTTAAAGAAGATTTCGGCACAAATGAAAAAAAGGCGAAAAACACCAGAACCTAAGCAAAAAATGCACAAATGCAATTAACCCTATATACTGTGTCCCATATTATGACACCTGCATATACTTCTTTAGAATAACACTCCAACTGAAATTTCTAATGTTCCTCTGTTATGGACCTGGTGGTTAGGAGCACCCGGCATGACCTGATAGTTAAACTCACACAGGACAAGCTCTGGGATGTGGGAGCTCTGCTGACCGCAAGCCCTAATCCTACCACAACAACTAAAAATAGCCGTGGAGCGTTCCTGACTCTCCCTAGACGCCTCTTCACAGCCTAAGAGCTAGCTAGCCCTAGAGATAGAAAATAAAGCCTACCTTGCCTCAGAGAAATTCCCCAAAGGAAAAGGCAGCCCCCCACATATATTGACTGTGAGTAAAGATGAAAGTCACAAACGCAGAAATGAAACAGGTTTCAGCAAAGGGAGGCCAGACTTACTAAACAGACAGAGGATAGGAAAGGTATCTTTGCGGTCAGCACAAAAACTACAAAAGACCACTCAGAGTGTGCAAAAAGACCTCCGCACCGACTCACGGTGCGGAGGTGCCACTCTGCATCCCAGAGCTTCCAGCTAGCAAGACAAAATCATGATAACCAGCTGGACAAGGAAACAATGAACAAATAATAACTATCAGGAACTTAGCTTCTGCTGGAGAAGATAGGTCACCAGAAAGAAACAAGAGCGAACTGAACCAATGCAGGAACATTGACAGCTGGCATAGAGTAACGATCTGAGTGGAGTTAAATAGAGCAGCCAACCAAAGGATAAACCACGTCACCTGTGTAAGGAACCTCAGAAGCAGCAGCTTCACTCACAGCCACCAGAGGGAGCCCATAGACAGAACTCGCCGAAGTACCATTCACGACCACAAGAGGGAGTTCGACAACAGAATACACAACATTCCTCTTAATGGTAAGTGTAAAAAGCAATAGCATATTGTTTAAATCTGTTGTTTTTTTCAAATATTTATCTCTGATCTTCTTCCAGTTCGATACAGGAAAGACATTAACGGCAACAGCAGTGGGAAGGGAGAAAAAGGAAGCCCCAGCACCTATAGAGCCAGCAGAATTCCAAAGTAAATGGCCATCCACTAGAAAGGAGCATGAACACGGGAACCTGGATATGTTAGACACATACCGTATATGCACCAAAAGCAGTTTTAACTAGTTGTAGGAGATAAGGGCAACAAGACCATACAAAATTAATGGATCATTTACAGTGTGTCTGTAAAGTCATGGTGCACTTTTAACCAGTCACTGTAAATCAACAGAAGACAATAGAAATGTGAAATCTGTTCCAAATAAAAGAAAAACTCTCCCAGTTTCATACCTATTCAGTGCAGTTCCATGTCCTACACACATCCAAACGAAAGTGAAGTTCTTGCCACACACGGGTAAGGACGTCTGGTGTAACAGAGTGAATAACGTCTGTGATTTTATGTTTTAAGTGATTAATGTCGCTGATACGTTCAGTGTACACATGTTGCTTCACATAACCCCAAAAGTAAAAGTCTAAGGGCATCAGATCCGGGGATCGTGGTGGCCATGGCTTGACAGAACCCCTGCCTATCCACTGCCGGGGGAATGTTCTATCCAGAAACTCACGAACAATGGTGGCGTAGCGTGGAGGAGCGCCATCCTGTTGAAAGATGACACCGTCTGGAAATTGTGGCACTCCATAAAATTCCAACATGTCAAGATACGTGTTTGCCGTCACAGACCGCTCCGCAGACAAAAATGGGCCTATCACCTTATCATGCATCAGGCCACACCACACGTTCACTTTAGGGGTGTTACGTTCGTACTCAACAGGCATGAGGATGTTCAGCAGCCCATATTCGGACGATATGGAGACAGATATGGAAGGTCACCTCATCGTTAAATACAATCTTCTGCAATATCTTGCATCATTGTCGATCTCACAGAACACACTGAACTTTCCTCTGTACCGTCCACATCTAGACTGGCATGGAAAACCACACAGCTGGCATAAGCTTGTGGTTGCATGATGTCACAGACCTGGCGGTGTATTAATCAGAGTTCATCAGGGGTTAATCTGACTGGGGGCTCAGCAACAGCCTAAATGAGTTTGTGCTGTTTGATTGGTCCTTGTTATCTCTCCTCATGAACAGGTCTGATATGATTAGGCCAGACAAAGGCCACCAAAAGTGCACCATGACTTTACGGACACACTGTATATCAGCCTAAAAAGGTTACAAGGCAGAACAGTACAAAATGAGAAGAGGGAAGTCCCAACACTTATAGTGCTGGCAGAATTCCAAAGAAAAGTATTATCCTATGAAAAGTAGTGAGGGGATGAGGGCAGCAATACCCACCAAAAAAGTCTTACTATTTTCATGCTGGCCACTAAACTAATATTAGATGTAGACGGAACCGTACGCTCAGAGCCGTTGAGCTCACTGATTACTGATAGGCTACTGTGACCCAGCCAAAGCCAGACAGCGGGAGCATCGGTGAAGACTCACCAGTGCACCTGGGAAAGGTGAGTAGAGTACAGTAATTTTTTTTAGAATAACCTGCAGCTGGGGATTAACGTTTACTGAAAGGAAACCAGCCAAATGATTTCTCTATCACATGAGATCGAGTTGTCTTAAAGTACAGAGAAAAGCCAAACATACCTATGACACCCTTTTAACTTTTGTCCCAAAAAAGACCTTGACCAAGTGTGTTGGGCTGCGGAAAAATACAGACGCAATCCAATGATTTTATTCCAAGTAAAGTGCTATTGTAGTAATAATCACAAGAACTCAAACTTCACTAAATAAAAAACTAAACCAAGTCCGTATGGCGTAATATATTAGAGAGTTCAAGAGGGAGAGTCAAAAACAAAAAAAGAAACTTGTAGAAATGTCATGCCAAGGAAATATCAAAAGTCCAACACCAGTATAAAACACATAATAACAATATAGTAAAATGATCGTAATATAATAATAGAAAGACGGGTTTCCAGGTTGTCATACTCACGCTGAGACCAAGAATTGCAACAAAAATGCCTCCAGGATAAAGAACAATTGTCGTTTTAAATCTCAGAGAAAAGAAAATGACAATAGGAAGTGGCAATTAAAGAAACACACTCTGTATAGGTCACAGTTACCAACAGGGTATCACAGTGGATATCACAAAGGTCGGTACTGGGCCTTTTTCTTTTTTTCCCTGGAATTAACAAAAATAGGATACAAGTAGCTATTAGATAAAATTAAAAAGAACAATTACTTATCTGATAAATTCCCTATATTACTACCACTCATGTCTTGTGCTGTCTACCCCAGTGAATATCACAAAGGTCAGTACTGGGCCCTCTTCTTTTTTTCTGTAATTAACAAAAAATAGGATAAAAGTAGCTATTAGATAAAATTAAAAAGAACAATTACTTATTTGATAAATCCACTATATTACTGCCACTCATGTCTTGTGCTGCCTACCAAAAATGACTGGTTGAGTGGAGTAGTTATGTGGGTGGATGGCACATTAAGGTGCAGGGAGATAAGGTTTGGAAGCACAAGAGTGAGTTAAGGTACCGTCACACTCAGCGACGCTGCAGCGATATAGACAACGAGCCGATCGCTGCAGTGTCGCTGTTTAGGTCGCTGTAGAGACATCAAACACAGCAGCTCCAGAACGATGCAGGAGCGATCCTGTGACGTAGTGGTGACTCATTTATCGTTGTAGCTGGTTGTTAGCTCCATGTAAAACGTTGCTGGCATCATTGCTTTTGCTGTCAAACACGACGATACACGCCGACCTGACGACCAAACAAAGTTCTGGCCTTCTAGCTCCGACCAGCGATATCACAGCGGGATCCAGATCGCTGCTGCGTGTCAAACACAACGAGATCGCTATCCAGGACGCTGCAACGTCACGGATCGTTGTAGTTCTCGTTGTAAAGTTGCTGAGTGTGAAGGTACCTTTAGAGCAGAGGAGGATTGATTAGGTAAGTATTGGTTCTTTTATTTTATGCCATTTCAAAGCTGGCGGCTCTCGGGAGGAATAAAGTTAATTTTGTCCCACCATCCTACAGTTATTAACCTGCAAACTAGTCCTATATCGCGGGTTAATAGGGTTATCTGACCTAAAAGGTGTGCTTAAATAGAGGATTTGAAACGGTTCTTGATGAGGATTTTGAAGCTTCAAAATCCACATAAAAAACTCCTTGTGGATAAAAGGGTGCATAAATTGTAGCCAAAACAGGCATTTATTTTAAGGCACTGATTATGTTTTTTTAGTGTTTTTCAGAGAGATTTTGCAGTGGACACCGCACCATACTACACTCCCTGACAGAAGTTATGTCGCTTATGCATGTTATTTAAATAAAAGCTTATAACCTGACGTTAAATTCATCCATTGGTTGTATAAATTATTCTTTTGAAAGCTGAAACTCTCTGAAATGTGGTTTACGTTAAGAAAATAATTTGGCATCAAAGAAGAAATATTGATCAGTTAATGGACACAGAATGGTCAGATTTTGGCAAGACAAAAGTTTTGTCGCCTGTTCCTATAATGCACGCAGTCCTAGTTTACATACTCACCTGTGCTCAGTAAATGATCAGTTAATTAGTGTGTGGGTATAAAAAGAAACCCAGTACCCCAGACCTTCACTTGAACTGCAACTTGAGCTGTGACAACAAGCCAAAAATCCACCCTGTAACCAAAGCCTGGATTATTATTATTATTATTTAGTTATATAGCGCCATTAATTCCATGGTGCTGTACATGAGAAAGGGGTTACATACAGGGTTATAGATATCGTTTACAGTAAACAGGTTTACAGTGACGGACTGGTACAGAGTGGAGAGGACCCTGTCCTTCCGGACTTACATTCTATGGGATAGTGGGGAAGAGACAGAAGGTAGGGGTGAGGCGGCGGCTCTGGCGGTGGTGAGGCGGCGGCTCTGGCGGTGATGAGGCGGCGGCTCTGGCGGTGGTGAGGCGGCGGCTCAGTTATTGCTAGCTGTAGGCTTTCCTGAAGAGATGGGTTTTCAGGTTCCGTCTGAAGGATCCGAGGGTGGTGGATAATCGGATGTGTTGAGGCATGGAATTCCAGAGGATGAGGGATATTCGGGAGAAATCTTGGAGGCGGTTGTGTGAGGAGCGAATAAGTGTGGAGGAGAGTAGGAGGTCTTGGGAGTATCGAAGATTACGTGAGGGAAGATATTGGGAGATTAGTTCAGAGATATAGGGAGGGGACAGGTTGTGGATGGCTTTGTAGATCAGTGTTAGTAGCTTGAACTGGATTTGTTGGGGAATTGGGAGCCAGTGGAGGATTTGCAGAGGGAAGAAGCAGGAGAGTAGCGAGGAGAGAGGTGGATTAGCCGGGCAGCAGAGTTGAGGACAGACTGGAGTGGTGCAAGAGAGTTAGCTGGGAGGCCACAGAGGAGGGTGTTGCAGTAAGTGAGGCGGGAGATGATGAGGGCATGCAAAAGAGTTTTGGTAGATTGTGGGCTGAGGAAGGAACGGATTCTGGCAATATTTTTGAGTTGGAGGTGACAGGAGGTGGCAAGAGCTTGGACGTGAGGTTTGAAGGACAGGGCAGAGTTGAGAGTTACCCCGAGGCAGCGGATTTCAGGTGCGGGAGAGAACGTGATGCCGTTTACCATAATAGATAGATTGGGTAGGGGGGATGCGTGAGTTGGGGGAAAGATGACGAGTTCGATTTTGTCTACATTGAGTTTATCAAGATTATTATCAAGAGGCTGAAGACCAGATCCACTGCAGAGGTGGCTGACACCTTTAATGTGTCTCAGTGTTAAGTACAAAGAAAAAAATTAAAATTAAATTAAAAAAAGATTTGAAGAGACTGGAGATGTGTTTGACAAGCCCAGATCCGGCAGACCCCGCAAGACAACTGCTCAGGAGGAACATTTGTTGGTTAAAAAATCCAAAGCAAGCCTCTCTTCCACTGCAGCAGAGCTCCAACAGGCCTGGTCACCTCAAGTCCCTGTGTCAACTAGAACAGTTTGTAGGATTCTGTTTCGAAATGGCCTCCATAGTCGAATCAGTGCCCAGAAGCCAGCACTAAACAAAAGGCAAATAAAAAACCATATGGCATTTGCAAAGTCCCACAGCTTGCTAACCAGATCAACGCTGGAAAAGTGGCAGAAGGTGGATTTCTCTGATGAATCTTCAGTAGAATTACACCAAAGCCGCCGCAAATAGTGCAAGAGACCTACTGGAGCCCGTATGGATCCAAAATACACCCAGAAAAGTTACATTTGGTGGTGGAAAGATCATGGTCTGGGGTTACATTCAGTATGGGGGTGTGCGAAACATTTGCAAGGTGGAAGGCAATATCAATAGCCTAAAATATCAAGGAGTATTAGCTACCTCTTATATTCCAAATCATAAAAGGGGTCAAATTCTGCAGCAGAACGGTGCTCCATCTCATACATACATCTCTACAACAAAGTTCCCCCAGGCAAAAAAGATCAAGGTGCTCAAGGACTGGCCAGCCCAGTCACCAGACATGAACATCATTGAGCATGTTTGTTGTAGGATGAAAGAGAAAGCTTGAAAGACAAAATCAAAGAATCTAGATGAACTCTGGGAGGCATGTAAGACTGCATTCTTTGCTATTCCTGATGACTTCATTAATAAATTGTATGAATCGTTGTTGAACCGCATGGATGCAGTCCTTCAAGCTCATGGAAGTCACACAAAATATTAAATATGACTCTAATAGCACCACAACTTCATTCACCAATGTTATGAAACATATATTTGTATTTTAAGTTAATTATTTGTTTAAATATCACATTACTTTCTGTGGGCGACAAAACATTTGTCTTGCCAAAATCTGACCATTCTGTGTCCATTAACTGATCAATATTTCTGCATTGATGACAATTTATTTTCTTAACCTAAACCATATTTCGGAGGGTTTCAGCTTTCAAAAGAATAATTTATACAACCAATGGATGAATTTAACGTCAGGTTATAAGCTTTTATTTACACAACATGGATAAGCGACATAACTTCTGTCAGGGAGTGTATAATTAAAGATGCATTAAAAAAACCACTGAAAAAAAAACCATTGTACAAAAAAACACATCAAAACCACACCAAAAACCGAATGTCTTTTACAAATGGCTTTTAGATGTGAATTTTTCAGCTGAAAAAAAAAATCTAAACAGCAACTAAAAAGGACTAAAAATTCAAATTAGTCAAAACATCACATAATTTAAATAAAAAAGGATCTAAGGAAATACTATAGTCCAGTACTAAAACTAATAGATCACCACGAGGTCCTAAGAACTCGGTATATACTGTATCAATAGAATCAGCAGAAGAATGTATCAAAAAGGATGAATGAAAAGGTAAGCCTTTAGTCATAGTGGGCAGAGTATCTTAGGAGCCGAAAGATCTGATTCCTCGACGCGCGTTTCTCTGAATATTACAGCTTTGCCTGGATGGACGAGAGTCTTTTTTTCAGTGTCATCAGCTAAGTAATTAAAGTACCTTTCACAGCTTTCCCTCCCTCCACAATGACCTTTGCACACACTCATTAGATGCCTAAATCCAAAAGGTAGGGTCTAAATCATTCACGTTATCATATAATGTACTGAAAAATGGGAAAAAATCCAAATCTGGTGCGAAAATTTAAATTTCGACACTGTTTTTTTGGGTTTTGCCTTTACAGCGTTCATTCTGTGGTCAAAATAATCTAACAATACGATTCTCCAAGTCGGTACCATTATGACGATACCAAATGCTTATGATTTTTATTTAATATATTTTATCAGTTTGAAAAAATTCTGAACTTGGCAAAAAAAAATAAAAATTGTTTTCGAAACCCTGTAACTTTTATGTTTTCGTGTCTGAAATTTGCAAATGCTGCTAATGTTTATGTGCATTTACTGAAACAACAAGAAGCTACAGTCTAGAATAGTCCCAATGGCCTGACTTTGATTTTTTTTATACAGATTGTGCTATGGAAAGAAAAAAAACTGCAAAAAATAAAAACGAAATAAAAAAATATATTTAACACAAAAATTCTGATTTAAACTATATCTCATTTTCTGATGACACATTCCCTTAACAATCACTGACCGGAGTATGGGTGGGCATCTTAAGCCCCTTCATCCAATGAAGCAGTGATGCTCTGCGATACCAAGAGTCCCCTTCCCCCCCCCCCCGCACTTAATTGAGTGGCAAAGCCTATTAATGCGGGTCAGCCATTCTACGGGGGTCGTAGGAGCAGATGTCAAAATTCATGAGAGCCAATTAATATTCCAAATGCTTATTCAGGGGGAAGTATTATTTTACAGCTAATTAATAAATCTGGGTCAAGAACGATTGACGCCCCCAGTTGTGACTACCTGGACACTTTTCAGGGGCCTCCATAATTTTAGGGGCCAATTCCAAGAGATCTTTTTTTTAATTTTTTGACACAGCCTTAAAAGGTCTTGTTTTTTTAAAACTTTTTATCAGGATAACTTGTAGTTTGAATTAAACCATTCACTTTATCATGTACTGAAAAATGGGAGAAAAAAAATCAAGTGCGAAAAAAAAATATTGACACTTTTTGGGGTTTTGTTTTGACCTTGTTCACTGTGCAGTCAAAATAATAATAGTAATAATTATAAAATGAACACGCTAATCGAGGTCAGTTTGATTATAGTGATACCAAACTTGTTAAGTTTTTTTTAATATACTGTACTTTCAAAAAAATCATGAGAAATAAAAATGTTGTCTGGGTCTCCATTTTCTTAAACCAGGAACACTTATAGTTCCCCCGTCGCTGAACCTACCTGGAAAAATTATGGCATTTTTCGGCTGGAAGTGCGGTGAGTGACCGATAAATGGCAATTCTGGTGGTGCAATTCTTTTTTCTTTACGATGTGTAAGAATTTTAGATTTTCAGTGATCAGATTTTTATGAGCACGGTAATCCAAATTTCTTTATGTCCGGATGGGGAAAAGGAAGAAGGGCGGTACATATTTCTAAGGTTTTTTTTTTAAATACTTTTAAAAACATTTTCTTCATACTTTTTTTGTAGTCCCCCTAGACCTTGTACTATATATTGCAATATAGTAAAAATAATGATTTCTTGTGAAGCTCAGCCTGTTGCTAAGGTGTACCAAGATGGTGGCACTGGAGGTCTTCAGAAGGTCCCCAGCTGTAATGGGAACCATTTAAATGCCACCATCAGTGATTGACAGATAGCTCAGATCGATGCTGATAGTAGCAGATGCTGGCTGCATTATGCAGCCATCACCCGCCCTTTATGGACCCCTGTATTCCGTAAATGTACACCATGGTGTGGTTAAAATAAAGAAAAGAAAAGAAAAGAAAAACTGTCTTTGTTGCCCATAGCAACCAATCAGAGCTCAGTTTACATTTCCAAAACAGCTCTGCCAGAATGAAAGCTGTGCTGTGATTGGTTGCTATGGGAAACAGGCCTGGTGTTTATTTTCGAGAGTTTGGACAAATCGGCCTCATTTTCTCCTCTTCCTTTTTCCGTGATGATATCATGGAGGGATTATCTTAGAGTTTTAAAATGGACTACCTGTCCTTAGGATAGGCGATTAATATGAGTTCCTCAGAGCCCGACTCTCAGCCGTGAGGGGACCACGACGCTCGTTTCAGCCTCTTCATTGTTTACACTGGTTTCAAACTGGCCTTTGTGGTTATATCTCTAAGATGGTATGCCAAAATTACCACACGCAAGTAGAAGCCAGTGTAAAACCCGATGTAAACAATGGAGCGGCTGCGGCACTCGAATGATGAGCTCTGAGACCCGGTGATCGAATATTGATGTCCTATCCTACACCTGGATAAACCCTTTAACTGCTTGTGGACCACCTAAGGACTTGAAACATTGAGGTGGTCCGCATATACCTCTGCGATGACGTTTTAGAACTTCATGGTAGGATCAGCAGCTTCAGAAGCGCTGGTGAGATGGTGTAACAAGTCCGTTCGTGACATTTCTTAATCCTAAATCTTCCCCATCACCTGTGAGCGATATTATGGAGAAGTGGAAGGAACTGCAGCAATTCAGCCACAAAGTGGAGACCCCGTAATGTTACAGAGTGGCGGGCTGAGTGCTGAGGAGAAGGTGGAAACGTCCCCCAAGCTCTGCCGACTCCATAACTGCAGAGTCCAGACCTCCTCTGGTATAATATCAGCACAACCACTGCGCCCCCTCCGGGAGCTTCAAGGCCTAGTAGCTGAATGCAGCCTTACATCACCAAACACAATGCCGAGCGTCAGAGGTAGTGGTGTAAAGCCGCCACCACTGGACTCTGGAGGAGACATGTTCTGTGCAGAGACGGATCACACTTCTCCATCCGGTGTCTGATGGAGGAGACTGGGTTTGGTGACACCAGGAGAACGTTGCCCTCTACCTGAATTGTGCCCACTGTACAGTTTGGTGGAGGAGGGATAATACTCTGGGCTGTCATCAGGGGTCGGACGCAATCTCTAAGTTCTAGTGAAGGGAAATCATAATACTTCAGAATGTAAGACATCTTAGACAACTGTAGACTCCAGCATTGTGGGAACAGTTTGGTGAAGACCCTTTTTTGTTCCTCACGACTCAAGGTCCATACAGTCATGGGAGGGGGAGTTGACAGAAGAACATGACTGGCCGCACAAACCCCGGACCTCATGCCCATCCAAAAACTGAGACTGTGACCCCGGCCTCTCCCCAACATCAGGGTCTGACCTCACAAATGATCTTCTGGATGAAGGGGCAACAGTTCCCACAGACGCCTCCGAAATCTTGTAGAAATCCTTCCCAGAAGAGCAGGAGCCGTTGGATCTGCAGAGGGACCAGCTCCATATTAATGTCCCAGAATATAGAATGGGAGGTTATAACAGCTCCCGAAGGTGTAATGTGAACGTTTCCCAATACTTTTGTCCATGTAGTGTTATCAAGCAATTCATAAAATAAAAGTTTAAGATTCTGATATTTAGGATTCCCAACTTTTTGGGTTATTTAGTATTCCGCAGTGTACAATGGAAATGAATGGAAGAGATAAGAGACATTGACGGTCCAACATGGTAAACAGCTGTCACCGGGCAGGTATGTCCCCGTCCTGCACTCCTAACACCGGCGACTGGCAGAGACATTTTGCCTAATACAGCTGTGTGTCAAATACAAGACCTCGTTTAGTGATTCTGTATTTGCAGGCCGGTTTGGACCCTGACGAGAGTTGACAGGCCCTGCCAGAAACCGTACTGGCTCGTTCTTCACCCAACAGACCATGGCTGATATTTGGGGACTGCTGAATTCCTTCCTCATCTTCTATCCCTTTATTACTCTTTCCTCTGCCCTCCCTTCCGCATGCATTCCCCTGCTCCCTCCCTTTTTGTATCTCTCTTTTTTTTACTCCCCTCTCCCACCCTTCCCCCAACCATTCTGTAGAATTAAGTTCAAACATGACATTAATGGTTAGTACAAGTGTCACCAAGATGAACCATCCTGTTGGTTTTTCATAGCTCCCAGAACTTATTTATTCATTACAGCTTCAGAGTGGCACAGTCATTTGGAGCGACCGCCAGCTGTGGGTGAGGACGACCCATATGTGCGTGGAGAGCGCCAGCTCCAACTCAACAACTTCCGCCGATGAAAGGTGATAGAACTTCTCACTATGCGTCAGACCTAGGGCGCCATGGATATTGGGCTGGCACCGTCTATGCTGTAGGAACTTGTCTTCACTACTCCTAATCGGTCCTTGTTATAGTCCGGATATTACCTGATATAGCGGCTCTACTGGAAAAACAAATATCTTGTGTGGGCCCAAATATACAGAATATAGGTCTGTCTATCTATTATCTATCTATCTATTATCTATCCATTATCTATCTATTATCTAGCTATCTATTATCTATCCATTATCTATCTATCTATTATCTATCCATTATCTATTTACTATCTATCGTCTATATCTATCTATTATCTATCCATTTTCTATCTATCTATCTATCTATCTATCTATCTATCTATCTATCTATTATCTATCTATTATCTATTATATATCCATTATCTATCTATCTATGATCTATCTATTATCTATTATCGATTTATCTATCTATTTATTATCTATCTATTATCTACTATCTATCTATCTATTATCTATCTATAATCTATCATCTATCTATATATTATTTATCTATATATTTATCTATCTATTAAGTATAATAGTTGGATAGATTGATGCATATATTATTTTTTTAAATATAGATTCATTGTAAGTAAATATTTCAATATATGAGGAAACATGGAGGGATAGATAGGATATTGCATAGATAGACACACATATAAATTCAAATTCAAATTCAAATGAGCTTTATTGGCAGGACTAAGTACATGTTAGCATTGCCAAAGCATATGGTAAAAATACGGGGGTGGGGGAGGGGGGGCATATAGAGGTCCAGGGAATATCAAATTCCTTTTAGAGGATAGGGGATGTTTCCAGGGTGGGGTATAGGAGTCCATGACATATCGGGCTCTTTATATATATAGACTCACAAATAGACAGTTGGATTGGATTTCTAGGTGATAGATAGATAATAGATAGATAGATAGATAGATGATAGATTTAATAGATAGATAATAAATAGATAATAGATAGATAATAGATAGATAGATGATAGATAAATAGAAAATAGATATAGATAGATAGATAGATAGATAGATAGATAGATAGATAGATAGATAGAGATAGATAGATAGATAGATAGATAATAGATAGATAATAGATAGATAGATAGATAGATAGATAGATAGATAGATAGATAGATAATAGATAGATAGATAGATAGATAGATAGATGATAGATAGATAGATATAGATAGATAATAGATAGATAGATAGATGATAGATAGATAGATAGATAGATATAGATAGATAATAGATTGATAGATTATAGATAAATAGATAGATAATAAATAGATAATAGTTAGATAATAGATTGATAGATTATAGATAAATAGATATTTGATAGATAATAGATGCTGTAGATTGACAGATTATTAGATGATAAATGGATATGTAGATAGATGTATAAAAGACACAGATATGTATGAGATACATAGATACTTAGATACATCATTAGATAGATCGTGTAATATGGATCTAATTGTGTTTTAGCAGATTTTATATATTTCTTAAAACTTTTAGACGACATAAGAAAACACAACACAAATCCAATCCAGATACAATTACACAGAGGCAGGCGGCGATTCCTGAGATTTCAGGTGAAAATAAATGATAGATTATTCTGTGATTCATCTGATGTAGCCGCTGTACAGATCTGAGTATCGGTGTTTCTACCTCATGTATAGTGGGATTATTCCGAGGACAGCGGGGCTGTGTGTCTCCAGACGAGTCTTCCTAAATGATTATTCTATATAGATTTCAATGTTTCTCCCTATAAAATGTTTGTGACCTTCTGACCTGGAGAATAAAGTCCGGGCGCGATACAGGACTTCCCGGCTGACACAGTAATTGGCCATTGTGTGTGGGGAGATCTGCACCGAGGGATGGAAGCAATACAGTGATTATTGTGGGTGCCGGCGGCCATGTCTGTGTGTGATGAGTCTGAGGGAAAGTTCCATCTCCTGCCCCAGAGGAGACTGTGCCAGGCAGGTGATGGGGAGAGCTCCGGGGGGCTACACAGTGATATGGGGGCTACAGGCAGCATCAGGGAGAAGGCACGTATATTTCTCTAATAGACTCTATCATCTAACTATCTATTATCTATCATATATTATCTATTATCTATCTATCTATCTATCTATCTATCTATCTATCTATCATATATCTATCTATCATCTATCTATTATCTATCTATCATCTAACTATCTATCTATCTATCTATCTATCTATCTATCATCTATCTATCTATTTATTATCTATCTATTATCTATCTATCTATCATCTATCTATTATCTATTATCTATCTATTATCTATCATATATCTATCTATCTATTATCTATCTATTTATTATCTATCTATCTATTATCTATCTATCTATTATCTATTTATTATCTATCTATCTATTATCTATCATATATCTATCTATCTATTATCTATCTATTATCTATCTATCTATTATCTGTCATATATTATCTATCTATCATCTATCTATTATCTATCTATCTATTATCTATCTATCTATCATCTATCTATCTATTATCTATCTATCTATTGTCTATCTATCTATCTATTATCTATCTATCTATTATCTATCTATTATCTATCTATTGTCTATCTATCTATTATCTATCTATCTATCTATCTATCTATCTATCTATCTATTATCTATCATATATTGTCTATTATCTATCTATTGTCTATCTATCTATCTATCTATCTATTATCTATCTATCTATCTATTATCTATCTATTATCTATCTATCATATATTATCTATTATCTATCTATCTATCTATTATCTATCTATCTATTATCTATCTATTATCTATCATATATTATCTATTATCTATCTATTGTCTATCTATCTATTAGCTATCTATCTATCTATCTATCTATCTATCTATCTATCTATCTATCTATTATCTATGTATTATCTATCTATCTATCTATTA